>NW_015390346.1:0-8701 GCF_001527695.2 Protobothrops mucrosquamatus | reverse complement strand
AGGGGGAGGGCCTTCTCTGTGGGTGCCCCCGCCCTCTGGAACGAACTACCCCCCGAGATCCGGATGATTCCGGATCTCCTTACTTTCCGCCGCGCCCTCAAGACATGGCTTTTCCAGCAAGCGGGCCTGGCCTAGGGAGGATTTTAAATCGGGTTTATTTTAAATCGGGTTTATTTTAAGAAAAATTTTAAGCAGCACATCTTTAAACAATTGGTTTTAATTTGGTATAATTTGGTGGGGATTGTAAATACGTTTCTGTTTTTAAATATGTTGTGAGCCGCCCTGAGTCCCGTTGGGAGAAGGGCGGGATATAAATCAAATAAATAAATAAATAAATAAATAAAATAGAGCCATCGTCCCAATTCTGTGAAATGCTGTCATCTTCTTTCTTAGAGATCGTGCCTGTCTCATCCATCCTTCCACCGCCCCAATCCTGCCAAGGAAGAGTTAAATGTCTTCTCAGCAGGCCGTGATGCTGTTTTTCCCATCTCCTAAGAGTCTGGTAGGCCGGCAAAAGATCTATATGCCGGTTGATGGAATTTTCATTAGAGAGCCAGTCTTCCTTAAGTAGGCGGCCACCCTTGGTAGTCTCACGAGCTATGACCTCCGCATTAGCTAGATCGAAAGTGTGGCCAGAGCTGGACATATGGGCCCACACTTGTGAGCATTGCTCCTGCCTTCTAATAGCCAGTTCATGTTCATGAACCCTGGTCCTCAGTCTTTTAGTAGTTTCCCCAACATAATTGCTTGCACAGTCCTTGCAATTAATTCTGTAAACCACAGATGATCTTTGACCGTTGGGGAGCGGTTCTTTTGGATGCATGACCTTGGACCTAAGGGTGTGCTCGGACCTATGGGCAATGCTCACATTGTAGGGGGCCAATAGCCATGCCGTGGCCTCGGAGACACCATGAATGTAAGGGAGGCTTGTTCGTGTGGCCGGCATTGTTGTCACCTTGGAGCGTGGGTCTCTATGATTTCAATGTGGTCTACTGTACTGTCTCACAAACCCCCTGGGATAGCCATTGCGCATGAGGATGTGATAAAGATGTTTTTTCTCCTCGGCTTTAGCTCTGCCTGTGCTACAATGGGAATTAACCCGTTTAAATAGTGTCCGGATGCAGCTGATTTTGTGTGCTACCGGGTGGTTGCTATTATAATGTAACATTCTGTCTGTATGGGTGGGTTTACGGTATACAGACGTGCACAATGTGCCATTAGGGCATCGGCTAATCAGCACATCCAGAAAGGCAAGACTGCCTTGGATCTCTTCTTCTGCGGTGAAGCAGATGTCTGGATATACCAAGTTCAGTTCCTCCAAGAATTTGGCGCTATCCCGTCTTTTGACAATCGCAAAAGTATCATCTACATAGCGCGCCCAAATTTTTGGGTGGTACCTAGACATTACTATTGACTCTAGCCACTGAAGAACCACCTCAGCAATAATGCCTGAAATGGGGGATCCCATTGGCGTCCCTTTTATTTGTTCGTATAGCACGCCCCGAAAGGTGAAGTATCTCTTCAGGCATAAGGTTAGCAACTGTATTAAATCATTGGTATGGAGAGAGTCCTTATGTTGTTCAGGCCCCTCTTGTAGGAGGTCCCTTGTAGGGGGTGGAGGAATTACGACAACGGCCTTGGGGGTGGGGGAGGATAATGGTCCTGAGAGGGAGGGGGACTGGGCGCAGGGACGAATTGACAGCCGCCCTCCAAGTGCTTGTACACGCTCCAAAAGAGCACTTGAGGATCGTAAAACAACCAGTGGAGTCAAAGACAGTTTGCCTGAGGCGGAACAACTCTGCACGATAGGGATTAACACAATCAACGGGCCGATGACGCACTCAAGGAGCCGGGCGCAGAGGCAGGAGGTTATATGAGCTGCCTTCCCGATCTTCTGCTATTCTAACTCTGATGATGCCGGCAGTTTTTGGCCGGACGAAAGCTTAGGACTTTTTTAACCACAGACTTGTTTATATTAAACAGGCTGGTTTATTTTATCCTGGTGTTCGTTTTTTCTTTTTTTTTTCTTTTTTTTTGTTTTTTCTTTTATTTGTTATATATATATATATATATATAACATATATAAAACGTTAAAAGTTTTAATAAAAAGGTAAAACCAAGCTTTCGTTTGCCTCTGCCAACATCATCAGGGTATAAACAGGTCAATGGGAGAAACAGTTTATAAACAAGCCAACGCCCGCGCTCGGCTTCTCGACCTCGTAACCGGTCCTGGCTGACCAATCATTGCATCCATCGTAACCCCCACACAGCTGGCTAATTCGTCCTCATTTCCCTTGTCAGTACGGGTGTCAGCGTTTATTCCCCGACCTCTCCGTGTCCGCAGCCCGGGGGGGCATTTGATCTTGCTCCAATCCAGCCTATATTTGCCGTCTTCAGATTGTTTCCCCCTCCCCTCTTCCTTAGGACGTTCTAAATGAACGGACCTCCCCCCCCACCTTTTTGACCTCCGTTCTCATTTCCCTTGTCCGTACAGGTATTAGCGTTTGTTCTCCCTCCCCCTTTTTTCCTTGTCCGTAACACGGAGAGGTTTTTTTTTAATCCCTCCTAGATTAATAGTATTTATTTTTTCGAATTTCTTATTCTTTTTAATCATAGTTAAGAATATAGTTAATCTTTAGACATTCTATTCAATAAATCTAGTCATTTAATCCCTTAACTCTAATTCACTTATATATATATATATGTACTTTTCTTGAATTCAGTTGCGTTTAAGTATCTAAAACATTTCATCCCTCTTAGAATGGTGCGTTTCAAATTTTTTCTATTTCTTTAACCATATTCAAACGCATGTTTCTTTTTTAAATATTCTCTCTGATATGTCCCATCATCTTTTTTCTTAATCTCTTTTCTTTGCCCAGAATCTTTCTTGATCAATATACTTTGCTGGATCCAAAGGTTTTCCTATACGATCCTAGGTGTTCCTGTAGATGTAGAAAGTAAATCAATATCTCTGTCCTGAGCACTTGCCCTCTTCTTTCCATTAAAATCCCTTCTCTCCAATTTGTTTTGTGATGTTGAAGTGTAAGTTGTCTTTCCTTCCACTTGAATTAAATCATACTCTTCTATTTTGTGAAAGTCCATCTTTAAGTCTTTTCCCTCTGATTTATATTCAATCATCTCTGCTGTGTTCTCCTGAGGATTTTTTTGAAGTGAACTTAAATTGGAGATAAGTTGACTTATACTTTCAAAGTTGTTTTGTATTTCTTTGTGGTTTAAAATCATTGTCCTTTGAATGGATTGTAGCATATCGTATATTTCCTCTTGTAAAACATCCATTGTTTCTGTAAATATCATTTTCTCTGAGCAGCTGTGTTTACTAAGATTTTGAAAACCACAAACAAAAGCTTTATAGCTCCTCATCCACCAGTAGGTGTCAGTGTTGGATCATTTTTCAGTTTTCTAATCTTTTTTTTCTCCTTAAAGAGTTAGATTCGCCGCTTCCAATAGCCAAAAAGGGGGGGGAGAGAATCCCTCCCCTTTTTTTCACTCTCCGAGGTATTTTTGCTTCTTGGGAGTTCTTTTTTTTTTCCAGGAAAATAAGTAGGATAGAGAAAAATTAGTTCTTACCCAGCTTCAAACACACTGTTTACAATCAGTTTAGGTAGAGCTTCTTTGACTTCCGTTTGCTTGCAGCTAGGGCTAGACAATGGAGTTAGCTAGCCTTTCTTCTGTTGGTTTCTGGGAGGCTTCTCCTGGACCGATTGGAGAGACCGCCATCTCTCCTAGGTCCCTGGAAGTACCTTCCTTCATTGCCATCTCTCCGGGGCGGCTTCTGGCCCATTTAGGGTCCCCAAACAAGAAGAAACTCAGCTGAACAGCTCGGCATCCCGAGTCTCTCAGCCGATGACGCTGCTGGCCGGAACAGGAAGTTAACAAGGTATTTCTTGTATAATGGTTTTGGAAATACTTATGAGCTCTATTTTTTCCATACCACAATGCCAAATCCTAACCCCCACCCCACTCCAGGGCATCCACCATGCCAAATCCTAATCCCCACCCCAGGGCAACCACATTCCTTCACCAACCTACTTTCCAGCTTCGTTCTCTGTGTGCAGAGCAACAAAAGAAGTTTGTGGGACTAAAAAAAAGATCAATCTGACCTTCCAACTTCTTGTGAAAAAAAAAGATCTCGCAAAGTTGGAAGGTCTGACTGAACTTTTTTTTACCAGTAGTCCCACAGGCTTCTTTTGTTGCCCTGCACGCAGTGGCGGAGAATGGAACTGGAAAGGAGGTTAGTGAAAGAAGGCTTTGGGGAAGCGAGGGGAAACGGGGAAGGGTCTGCTCTGGCCACCACTGCCTCACTCTGCCAGCATCAAGGCTCAGAGGCTTGTTTTCTCTGGAAAAAGCCATTACTCAAGGCCCTTCCTGATGAAAACAAGCCTCCGGAGCGAGTGCGCCTCACTCTTTGGTTCCATTTTCGCCAGGAAGGGGCTTGAAAAATGGCCTTTTTCCAGAGAAAACGGAGCCACGGAGTGAGGTTCACTCACTCTGGAGGCTTGCTTTTGTCAGGAAGGGGCTTGAGAAACTGCTTTTTCTGGCGAAAATGGAGCCACAGAGTGAGGCGTGCTTGCTCCGGGGGCTTGCTTTCACCAGGAAAAAGGCATTTCTCAAGCCCCTTCCTTGCAAAAACAAGCCTCCGGAGCAAGCGCGCCTTGCTCTTATTGAGAGCAATCCTGAGAAAACAAGCCTCCGGAGCGAGCCGGCCTTATTGAGAGCAATCCTGCTCTGCGCCTCTGTTTCCTTTCACCCTACCTTGTGATGTTGCACTAGGGCTTCATCCCTTTTTGCCATCTGTGCCTGGCCCGTACTCTTGGGGACACTTAGCTTATAATTTATGGATAGTCAACTAGAATGAATATAAAATGCTAATGTGATGGTGAGACATAAATCAGCAGATGCATGGAAAGACATGTCTATATGTAATACTTCCTTTGTCTGCCCCTCACTCCTCAATCTCTCCCCTCTACTTGGCTTCTCCAAAATGTCACCACCCATTAATCCAGATAAACATGTGCAATCAACTCAGTTTACTATTGTCAGAAGTGGGCTATACTTAAAGCCAGTGATTGCCACTTTTGATTTCTAGGGGTTTAACAGTAATAGCAAGGCCATGCTGCCTAAAGCTGTTGTCAACAGCTTACTACCCATTTTCCACCTGTGCTCTTAATTTAATTGCAAAGGTCTCCTGAAAGCAGCTAGTTCTGATTTCTGATAGTTGTGATCTGCCCCTCCCTTAAAAGCCTGCTACTTGGAAGAAGGAAGAGGCTGTCACAAAGAAAAATAATAATAATAAAAAAGGAAAGGGATATGTTAGAAAAAGGAATGAAGGAATGAAGGAAAGGAAAGGATCAGAGTGGGGGAAAGTAGACATCTCACTCGATGTTTTGCTCCTACCTTTACTGTACAACCTCTGATAGATTACTCATCAGAGTAATGAAGAAAAAATATTGCTTAAGCCTAAGAGATATTGCTGAAATATACAAAATTAGGGTAACTGGGAATAAAACTTTCCGCAAAGAAGGTCATGTGAGTGCTGTTCCATTCTGATATTCAGACCGAATGAATGGCTTCTGAATTCTTTCATTCTGGGAATGTCTTTTGTAGCTAATTCAGGTTAGTGTATCTTGGGGTTCTAATAAGCCACAAATTACATCTTGCAAGATTGTAGCCTGTCCTGTTTGTCTATAGTCCACAAGAAGTTGTTCCCTTAAATACTGTCTTCCCCATCTGTAGAAGAAGAAGAATGAGATCATACCTCTAATGTTCTCAAAACCAACAAAATGTTCTCCTGGTCCCCATGACTTGCAATAAAAACTTGGGGGTGCCCATTTAATACAGTTGCTATTGAAGAAGTCTTTCCTTTAATGCTGTCTAATGAGACTGAAGTACAGATGGTATTCACTGGGAGAAAATGATGCAGCTGGCATGATTTAGGATTTGGATTATGGCATTATAAATCATGCTTGAGCAACCAGCTTCCTATCATGGAGCTTCTCCAAACTTTTGATCAAGCCAAGAGGGTGGGAAGGCAAATCAAGCAAATTATACTTGAGTTCCTCAATGGGATTGGGGGAGGGGCAATTTGATAACGGTGTTACCCTTGAATGCTTGATGACTTTGTGAGGAAGGATCTTAACTCTAGTTAAAGGGTTAACAGAATAACAGAGTTGGAAGTGACATTGGAGGTCTTCTAGTTCAACCCCCTGCTCAAATAGGAAACCCTATACCATTTCAGACAAATGGTTGACCAAGCTCTTCTTAAAAACTTCCAGTGTTTGAGCTCCCACAACTTCTGGAGTCAAGTCGTTCCACTGATTAATTGTTCTGTCAGGAAATTTCTCCTTAGTTCTAGGTTGCTTCTCTCCTTGATTAGTTTCCATCCATTGCTTCTTGTCCTGCCTTCAGGTGCTTTGGAAAATAGGTTGACCCCTCTTCTTTGCGGCAGTACCTTAGATATTGGAACACTGCTATCATATCACCCCTAGTCCTTCTTTTCATTAAACTAGACATACCCAATTCCTGCAGCCATTCTTCGTATGTTTTAGCCTCCAGTCCCCTAATCATCTTTGTTGCTCTTCTCTGCACTCTTTCTAGAATCTCAACATCTTTTTTATAATATGGTTACCAAAACTGGATGCAATATTCCAAGTGTGGTGTTACCAAAGCATTATAAAGTGGTATTAACAGTTTGTATGATCTTGATTCTATTCCTCTGCAAATGCAGCCTGTAGTAATCAGTGCTCAGTCATTGCAAGGTGCAAATAATGGCCGCTGACATGCAGCAGTTTATTCTTTATATACAGTATTACAAGCAGGAAAAGGTATAACATGGCAACAGCCCAGCAAGAGCACTTCATTGGTTAATCTCCTTACCAATGCTTAAGGATAGAAAGCAAGAGGCCAGAAAGAGGGAAAAGTGGGCATTGTTGGTGCGAGCTGTTATCAGACAAGCAAGGTCACACAGAGCTACGCACTTTCACATCGCTATGGTGATGTGAAGGGGGAAGTTAGATGCAGAAAGGAGGGGCAGACGTCAGAAGGGACAGTTTTCCGATCACCACCTTTATCTGTCTCCCACCTCTACATCTCACTCCTTTTTGTTTTGTTAGACGAAATATCGTCGTAAGCGGGGTTAATAAAAGGATTATAATCAGGAGAGGAGCATCCTTGCAGTTGTTTATGTAGGGCCAAAACTTGATCCTGGGGCAATGTGAGAGAGGATCTGCTGGGATTTAAAGCTCTGATACATATATTGCAAAGTGAAGGAATACATTGTATAAAACAACATCCACCAACCAAAATAGCACAAGTTATGACCGAATAACGTAGGATATTTCCCAGTAATCCTGTGGGCAACCAAGCCCAAAGGCTTTCCCACCAAGATCCTAAAGTATCCATTTTCAAATCAGAGGCCAAATTGTGTAAAATATCAATTTGGTGCTGAATGGTTCGTGAATTGTCAGAAATATTAAAACAACACATTCCCTCAAAACCTTCACAACCCAAATGTTGGCGCAGAAGCAAATAATCAATAGCAGCGTGATTTTACAAAATAGCTTTTCTCAAATCTTGTAGTTCATGGTTGATTGCTGACATAGCTGAAGAAATAGCATTAATGTTGAGGTGGGCACGAATAGCAAGTCTAAACATATAGAAAGCAAATTTTTCATGTCATACATTTCAGATAAGCAAAAGACATTATTTTGTGTGATGTTAGCCAGCTGCACCCATAGATTTTGCTTCATTCGTTGCTCGAATGATTGTTTGGGTGAGATGACAGTTGCTGTTGTCAAAGGGCAGATGTTAATGATCAGACACAAACAAATGATGGCCAAGGAATTTGCAGTTAAAACCGCAAAAATGGTAGCACACAGGTTCTGGGGATTTGCTCTAATTGTTGCTGTTGTTGCACTGCCTGTGCTTTGGCGTTCAAGTTCTTTACATCTCCCCATGTCACTGGCCGACTGGCATGTCGGATCGGATTGGTTGCTGTGCCATCTGTAGAGTCACCTTGGCCATTTCTGGGGCTGGATCCAGGGACTGGTCCCAACCATGCTTTGTCTGGTAATGCCCAATAATATACCAGAGGCAGAGGCAAGCTTGTTTTCTGTTGAAAGTGTCTCTGATGAGTGGTCGAATTTTGAATGGAAATATTCAATTGGTGTAATGTAAATAATACTTTTTTTTGTTGTGTTACCCATGACAAATTGGGTACTCTAGATCCGTCCTTTTTTATTTGTTTGTGAAGGCAGTTCTTAAAGGACCAATTAGCACGTTCCACGATGGCTTGACCCGTGGAATTATAGAGAAGGCCATTAGGAAAAACAATATTCCAGGTTGTAAGGCGTGGCCCAAATTGTTCCTGAATAGGTATCAATAGATAAATGAATACATTTCCAGGGAGCTAAAAAGAGAATATGGGTAACATCTATTTGCCATAGTTGATTAGAGGCAAAAACATGGGGATTAGGAAGACATAAAAAAAAAATAGGCCCAGGAAGGAAAGAGTGACTGCGCATATGAAAAATAAAATATCTTGTAGCAGCTGCTGTCAAGGGAAAAACAAAGTCATAAGATTGGGGTCAATCCTGGGTGTGATGTAAGCACCTGGAAGATTAAAAATAAGTTGGCACACATAATGAGAGTCAGAGATTAAGTTAAAAGACTGTTGAGAAAAGGT
>NW_015390345.1:46044-93927 GCF_001527695.2 Protobothrops mucrosquamatus | reverse complement strand
CCCCCCCCAGGTGACAATATGTCAGCACAGGGTGGGCAAATGGACGGGAAAGATGAGTCACCGGGTGGGAAAGAGAGAAAATAGGGAACGAGTAGAAAGAAGGGCCACGAAGAAGACTAGAGAGCGGAGAGGGGGGGGTATTTAAAAAAAATAATAATAATTGGGAGAGAAAAAGAGTTAGGTGAAGACTATTACAGCGAGGAGGGGGCGCTCTTGCTCTCTCATTGATATTCAGAAGGGGACACCAGTCCTGCTGGGAGGGGAGGCTGCGGCAGTTCCCTCCACCCCCCCCCCCAAATAGTCCTAGGATCCCCACAGCTGACAGGCACGACACAGCCCCCCCTTTCCCCACCACCCTCCTCTCCTCTCCGTTGTTCTTCTCAAAGGTGCTGCTGGGATCCCAGGGCAGGTGGGAGCCAGGGAGCATCCGTGGGGGGAAAAAAGGGAGCCCACCCCACAGCTATTCCAGAGTGAACCCCCCCCTCCAGACCGAGAAGATAGGGGGAAATCAATGGACAAGGAAAATTCAAGGGCAGGGATGGGGAGAGGGTGGCCTGCCCCAGAGATATGTGTAGCTTGGGGGGTGGGTGGGTGGGTGGGGGGAGAGGAGAGACAGATGGCCGGGGTCCAGTCGGATCCGAAGGAGGAAGGGATGCCTGCAGCAGCAGCAGCTGTAACCTTGCTAGAGGGAGAGAGAAGAAAGATGGTGGCCGGGTTGAGGGGGGGGGTTGAAGAAAGGAAATGCATGGGTCACTTTGAGGTGGCTGGAGCCTTCCCCCCCCTCCCCTGATTAACACACACACACACACACAGGAAAGGAATTAAAGGCAGGAGGTGACTGGCTTCCCGGATTCCTCCATGGCTGCCCCACCGGTTCCCCTTTTCCTCTCCACCCCCCTCCCCATTTCTGCTTTCTATATTTGGTGCCTGCAGCTGTGGAGAGACAATCCTCTGCAGCAAAAATGGAGGGGGTGGGGGGGTGCTGAGGATTAGAAAAGGGGGGGTGAAAAGAGAGAAGGGAAGGAAGAGGAGAAAACCAGATCAGCGGCAGCGGTGGGGAAGGGGACTCCCTCCGGCCTGGGTGGGAGCGAGCAAGCAGGACGCCCCTCCCTCCGATGGCCCTTTCCAAGGGCCACAAGGGTGTCTTGGCTCCTGAGAAATTCAGGTTCTGGAGAAAGGAGTCTTCCTTCTCTTTTTTTGGGGGGGGGGTTTCTTTTGGAAGGTCTGAAGAGAAGGGGGTCTCGGCCTCAGCCTTCCGGTTCGCCCATGTCCTCTTTGCTGGGTCACGGTGACCTCCAGCTGGCTGCCCAAAGGTCAGCAGGCCGCTGCTTAGAGGTGAAGGAAAAGGGGGGGTGCATGTCTGCCCCTCCTCTTCCCCTTGGCATGGGCGCTGCAGTTCTGGAGGCACTTCTGCAGCTCTGGCACCCTGCCAGGGATCGCTTCCTTCCTGCCGACGCAGCACCGCAGAATCTGGGGGTGGCAGCCAGTCCCGGAAGGGCCCCCCCGGAGCATCGGCTGGGGTGCAGGAAACCCCCTCCTCCCGAGACCCTTTCAGCTAAACAGCCTGCTGTTGACAGCCTCCCCCCCCTCAAATCTCTAAGACGAAACCCCCCTTTTTTCACCTTCTAAAAGGGTCTGCACCGGCTGTGGCCAAAACACAGCCTTTGGCACGTCCCCTTTTTCGATTGCCTTCCAGTAGCTTCCACCAGGAAAAATGGCTCCCCTCTGGATGGTTTTCTCCTCTCTTCTGCACTGCAGCAAATCCACCCCCGCTGCCGCGTTAGCTATAGGTTTGATATATTCTCCTTCCTCCCGACAACGAGGGGGTGATGCTTTTGCAAGGAAGATGCCCCCCCTGGTTCATCTGCACCTCACACCTGGGGCACGCACCAAGGTTGAGCTACTGTCTCTGCCTTGGTAACAGCCACAGAATGATACACCCCCCCCCCCCGTGTCCAAGCTGGCAGGTCCCCATCATCACGGACTAATAATAATGGCGTTGAATTTGGGCCCAAACCTGGTAATGCGGCTGGAGGGAGGGGAAAAAAAAATGAGAACAGCTGCAATGATGGATGTTAGACTTCCATCCCTTTTTCCTTCGGGGTGATCTTTCTGCACGGCTGCGTTGGGTGGGCCGCACGCGGGCCGGGCCATGTGACCACCTCCGAGCTTTGTTAGCCGCTTCTCAACGCTGATTATTCGGGAAACGTGACCGTACAAAGCGAATAGCGCCTATTCTGCGCGCATTCATAAAAGGGTAACTCTGCTTATTAAAGGGGGGAGGGGTTAAATTAGGACACTTGGATGTCCGGAGCTAGATTTTTATTGGCAGGGATTGATATCATTTATATCAGACAATTCCACGGGACTAAGAAGAAGGAAGGCAGTTTTGGTTTTTATTTTACCTTTGCTGCTCATCCATCCGATGACCCCCCTGCAAGGCTTGATTAACAGAATAAGAAAATAACGAATATAACAGAGTTGGAAGGGACCTTGGAGGTCTTCTAGTCCAACCCCTTGGTCAGGCAAATGGCTGTCCAATCTCTTCTTAAAAGCCTCCAGTGATGGAGCACCCACAATTTCTGGAGGCAGGTTGTTCCACTGATTAATTGTCCTTGCTGTCAGGAAAATTCTCTTTAATTCCAGGTTGCTTCTCTCCTTGATTAGTTTCCATCCGTTGCTTCTTGTCCTGCCTTCGGGTGCTTTGGAGAATAGGTTGACCCCCCCCCTCTTCTTTGGGGCAGCCCTTCAAATATTGGAAGGCTGCTGTCACGTCACCCCTAGTCCTTCTTTTCATTAAACTAGATATACCCAATTCCTGCTTAAGATGGCTGTTGGGCTTCTGGACAAGGACACTCCAAGGTCATTCAATTTCTCCTTGGATATTCTTCGGGTGTTTATTGATGCCATCTCATCTTTCTCCTAATGTGGATAGCTGCCAGGCTCCGCTTCAGAAGGGCACTCAACTTCAGTTGATAGGTAGCTCGCCTGTTTCCCCCCCTTGGGTATAATTATTTTCCTTTGTTCACTGATTCAGCCCTGGGTGAGTCGAGTCCAAAAATGATCTGTGAATTTACCTACAAATGAGACATTTCAGAGAGTTGTTAGGCAAAGGGTTGATGCTAAATTTTCCCTCTCCTCCTGTCGCATTCATGTAAACAAATCATCACAAATTCAGTTGGTCCTCGGTTTACGGCCGCAATTGAACGCTCAATTTCTGTGCCCAAGTGAAACCCTTGTTGAGTGAATTTTGCCCCGTGTTACGACTTTCCTTCCCACAATTGTTAAGTGAATCACGCAGTTGTTAAGTTAGTAACAACAGTTGTTCAGTGAATTTGCTTCCCCCATTGAGTTTGCAAAAGGGGATCACATATCCCTGGGACACAGCAAGGGTCATAACTATGAGTCAATTGCCAATTTGTATCAGTGTGAATGTGTGAAAAATGCTCATCAGTCGCTTTTTTTCAGAACCGTTGTAACTTCAAACGGTTACTAAATAAATTGTTATAAGTCGAGGACTATCTGTAACTGATTCAGCCCTTGGTGAGTCTATTCCAAAAATTATTTGTGAGGTTAAATACCAAATTATAAATTTCAGAGACTTGTCAGGTATGGGGCCGATGCTAATTCCGCCCCCCACATCCTGTCGCATTCATGTCAACATTGCAAATAATGAGATATAATTACACTCCAATAGGATTAGTGGAGTTTTGAAGGGGGTCTAGGAACCCTGTTTGATAACAGACCCTTGTGAAATTTCCATGCTACTATTTCAGAAGAAATGAGCTTCTAAAATATTACCCTCCATAGTTCCCTTTTCACTAGAAGGTAGAGACCTAACTATGTAAGAATCATGGTAGTTCTGGAAACTCAGAGTATTTTTCTTTTCTTTTTGCAGAATATTTTTTTATTGGGGTTCTCCAGAGCTGTAACTCTGTTAACAGTTCATTTTGCTAAATGGTCTGGAAAAGATATCAGGATCAAACAGCAATGCTCTCCAGAATCTGGACCCCCCCTTTTAAATCGATTTCCCACTGGGGAGAAAAATGGACTTTATTATTTATTGGTTGGTTGGTTTCCCTGACGTAAATCTTTCGATTCCTCCAGAAAGCAATGCCTAACACTTTCCTCCCCATTTCCCCCCCCCCCCACAACAACAACTGTGTGGAGCAAGTTGTGTTAAGAGGGATGGCTAAGGGTGCAGTTGAATTGAGATTTTCCTGCTTCATCCATTGTTTCTCAACATTGGCAACTTTAAGATATGTAGACTTCAACTACCAAAAGCTGGCTGGGGAATTCTGGGAGTTGAAATCCGTACATCTTAAAGTTGCCATACTGGAACAGGTGAGGAATAGGACTAGAACAGTATTTTTCAACCTTGGCAACTGGAACACCTGGAACAGGTGAGGAATATAGGTGGCATAGGATGCCATCTCCGAAGTTAAGCCTTATCGGTGAAAGTCCTCAAAAGGATTCAGTTTCTGAAAAGCAGAAAAACTTCCATCTATAATTTCAACTGTAGAGCTTTGTAAGGTAGGGTAATCATAGACAAAGACATGTAACTGAGATAAAATGCCTTACTTAAGACTAGCTGTGAGATTGATCTGAGTTTCTTCCAGTTCAAGTGAAAAAAAAATAGAACATATTAATATTTCAACACAATGTCCTTTGAAATCCAAAGATGGCGTCACTGGGTTTTGTAAATACAACTCTGCTCCCATCGTGGTCAGCCAAATCTAGGGATTTTTCACAAGCAAGGCAAGGAAAATTGGTCTTTTGTCCTGTGTGTCCTGCGTCTGAACAAGGGGATTTGATATCTATTAGTTAGGGTTAAGATCCACTGATGGACTGGTTTAACCTCTAGATTTGAGTAATCCTTAAGCATCGTTTAACCATTTAAGGTTCATGTCGTAAAGACGTGGCCAAAAATTCTGAAGATCTGAATCGGTCATCTCTTCAAAGGAATCAAGAAATGAACAGGGCAGGGCTGTGATGATAGATAGATAGATAGATAGATAGATAGATAGATAGATAGATAGATAGATAGATGGATGGATGGATGGATGGATGGATGGATGGATGGATGGATGGATGGATGGATGGATGGATGGATGGATGGATGGATGGATGGACTTCGCAACTAACAACAACAAAGGTTAGAAATTAGAAACAGTCAGTTAAATCAATTGATACCAATTAAAATCTGTAAAGGCTTCCAAACCATCAGATACTAACAGGAATTGCTTTCTGATCCAAATTGTTGGGAGGAGAATTGTCCATACAGGGCTTCCCCCCCTCTCCATTTATTGACCCTCCCTACATTTTTTTCTGTTTCCTCTTCGGAACGGCTGAATTTATCAGTTACTTTCAGAACAGGTGCACAGGTGGTCCTCGGCTTACAAAAATTCATTTAATGCCCATTCAAAGTCACAACGGCGCTGAAAAAAGGGACGTGTGACCTTTTTTCACACTTGTGACCTTTGCAGCCTCCCCATGGCCATGTGATCAAAATTCAGATGCTGGGCCACTGACTCATACTTATGACGGTTGCTGTGTCCCAAGTCCAGGTCATCCCCTTTTGCGACCATTTGACAAGCAACGTCAATGGGGGAGCCAGAATCACTTAACAACCAGGTTCACTAACTTACCATATTGTGGTCCACTTAACAACTGTGGCAAGAAAGGTCATCAAAAGGGGGCACAACTCGCCGAAGACATGTCTCACTTAGCAACGGAAATGTTGGGCTCAGTTGTGGTGGTTTAAGTTGAGGACAACTTGTAGGTGGCAAGTTGGAGCAATATTGGAAAACAATTTGAGATGGAGATTTGCATTTTTCGATGGGGTATTTTTCTCATTTCTGCGCCGGTCCTTCTCCACGCAGTACGGGCGCTCAGACAGTTATCGTGTGGCTACCACCCAAGACAAACATGATGACGATTCTTCACCCAAGAAGACCAAAGCTCAGCAGAAGGTTCGGGATCTGGATGATCTTAAGAAAGAGGTGGCGATGGTGAGTGATGACCAAACTTGATCCAACAGAGGTGGTTGGGTGGAGCTGCAAGAGATGGGGAGGGATGCTCTGTCTTGATCCAATGATGGCCCTTGGGTGATTGGGTGGAGCTGCAAAAGGTGGGGAGGGATGCCCTGTCTGGATCCAATGATGGCCCTTGGGTGATTGGATGGAGCTGCAAGAGGTGGGGAGGGATGCCCTGTCTGGATCCAATGATGGCCCTTGGGTGGTTGGGTGGAGCTGCAAGAAATGATGGAGATGGAGGGAGGTAGCAGAAGGTCCTCCTAAGCATCCCCCTTTTTGCAATGTCTTTCAGACGGAGCACAAAATGTCCATCGAAGAAGTCTGCCGGAAATACAACACCGATTGTGTGCAGGTGAGGACATTCCACACCAAGGCTAGTGAGCTTTTCTTCTGTTCCTCAAGGACTGGAGATAGGTTGAACATCTGCCTGGAGGCTCCATAGCACCATGACCTAGCTGGTGGAGGAAATCAGTTGACCAGCAGATAGAGAACCTTTAGGGAACCCGTGTAATCGTTGACTGAATAAACTTTCAATCAAAATAGAGTTGGAAGGGACCTTGAAGGTCTTCTAATCCAACCCTCTGCTCAAACAGGAGAACCTGTCCTACACCATTTCAGACAGGTGGCTGTCCAGTCTCTTCTTAAAAGCCTCCAGTGATGGAGTACCCACAACATCTGAAGGCAAGCCGTTCCACTGGTTAATTGTCCTCCCTGTTAGGAAGTTTCTCCTTAATTCCAGGTTGCTTCTCTCCTTGATTAGTTTCCATCTATTGTTTTTTGTGTTGCCTTCTGGTGCTTTGGAAAATAAATTGCCCCCCTCCTCCTTGTGGCAGCCTCTCAAATACTGGAATACTGCTATCATGTCCCCCATAGGGATGCAGAGATGGTTTCATCCCTCCTTTCTCTCTGCCCATCAGGGTCTGACCCACAGCAAAGCCCAAGAGATCCTGGCCCGTGATGGCCCCAATGCTCTCACTCCACCCCCAACCACTCCAGAATGGGTCAAGTTCTGTCGCCAGCTCTTCGGAGGTTTCTCCATCCTCTTGTGGATCGGTGCCATACTCTGCTTCCTGGCCTACGGCATCCAGGCGGGAACCGAGGAGGATCCCGCTGGAGACAATGTGAGTTTTGGTGGGATGACTTGTTTGGAGGGTGTCCCTGTGGGAGGAACGAAGAAGGGGGATCCCTCTGGTGACCCAATCTTTCTTGCCTCTTCTCTTGGGACAGCTGTACTTGGGTATTGTCTTGGCTGCAGTTGTCATCATTACTGGCT
Organism: Protobothrops mucrosquamatus; assembly: GCF_001527695.2. Taxonomy (NCBI): domain Eukaryota; kingdom Metazoa; phylum Chordata; class Lepidosauria; order Squamata; family Viperidae; genus Protobothrops; species Protobothrops mucrosquamatus. Next base: position 86,619 of record NW_015390345.1, on the reverse strand, counting down.
GCTTCTCCTACTATCAAGAGGCCAAAAGCTCCAAGATTATGGAATCCTTCAAGAATATGGTGCCCCAGGTAGGACACACCTCACAAATTCTCTTTTATATTGACACGACTTGTAGACAGTCATCGACTTAACAATCGCAATGGAGCCCTCCAACTTTCTGTGGCTCTGTTGTCCACTTAACATTTGTTAAGTGAATGCTGCCCCATTTTATGACGTTTCTTGCCACGGTTGGTAAGTGAATCGCTACAGTTTAGTAGTTAAAGTTAGTAGCATAGTTGTTAAATGAAAGTGGATTCCCCCCTCCCATTGACCTGGCTTGTCAGAAGGTCGCAAAAGGGGATCACGTGATCCCGGCATGCTGCAAACCTTCATAATCTGAGTCAGTTGCCGAGCGTCTGAATTTTGATCACGTGATCCTGGGGATGCCGCAACGGTCGTAAGTGTGAAAAACGGCCTTAAGTCACTTTTTTCAGTGCTGTTGTAACTTGGAACGGTCACTAAATGAACTGTTGTAAGTTGAGGACTACCTGTATTCAAATTTCCCATAAAGCTAGGCCCAAGCCATCTTTATAGGTAAGGTATAGGTCAGGGGTAGGCAACCTTGGCTCTTTTATGACTCGTGGACTTCAACTCCCAGAATTCCTGAGCCAGCCATGCTGAGGGGAAAGGGAGAGGTTTCCAAGCTGAGCCATGCTGGCTCAGGAATTCTGGGAGTTGAAGTCCACGAGTCATAAAAGAGCCAAGGTGGCCTACCCCTGGTATAGGTATTATTGTCATTGATAGTATCTTTCAGCTCATCTATTTGTAAAATGGGAGCAGACATTATGATCCACTTCGGAGGATTTTGTGAGAAGGAATGGGCGATGTAAGGTGCCACGCTGAGTTTATTTTTAACCTCGTTTTTCCGGTGTGTGTTGTGTGAACCCAGACCATTAAATTAATTTAGGATTCAGTCTATTGTACGATGTCAAAAAGGGGTTTCATTAATTGTCTGGTTAAGTCTGTTGAGTGAACACAACTGTTTAGAATCATGGGTTTATGAGATCGGATATGAAACCTTTGCAAGAGCTAAATGTCTATGGAGATTCTCAGTCCTCATGAGGCAACTGGACTTCCTTGTTTTTCTTTGAAGACCTTTTGCTTCTCACCCAAGAAGCTTCTTCAGCTCTGACTGGATGGTGGGGAGTTCTTCAAAGTCTTCAAAGAAAAACAAGAAAGTCCAGTTGCCTCATGAAAAAGCATCTTTGGGGACCACTTTGCAAGAGCTGCGTGTGTGTTAGATAATAATAACAAGAATAACACCATGTTCTCTCCTGGAGACAACTTGGCTACCTCCAGACATGTTGGGTCTCCCAATGTACATTCCTAGGCAGTGTGAGTGTTGCACGGCCAATGAATTTGGAAAACGATAGATTTAAGAAGAAATGATTTATGGGAACACGTGTCAGCACCTGACTGAGAATCCAGAATATTTATTAATGTAACTGAGTTTGCTTTTCCTTTCAAAGCAAGCCCTGGTGATCAGAGAAGGCGAGAAGATGCAACTCAACGCTGAGGACGTGGTGGTTGGGGATCTGGTAGAGGTGAAAGGAGGAGACAGAGTCCCAGCTGACCTGAGGATCATCTCCGCCCACGGTTGCAAGGTTGGTGACAATCTTAATAGACTCCTTCAGCTGTTGTTCCTTACAGCTCTGGAAGGAACTATCAAGCCACTGGGAATTAGAGCAATTCGTCCTGTCCTTTACCAACTGTTCTCTCCCATTAACCAAATCTAAGCGGAGAGATCAGATTACCAAGCGTTGTGCAAGTCGTATCACTAAACAACCTTGCAGCTCGGGTTTCCCTGTTTCTTTTGTTCCACGTGGAGCAGCGCCGGAGAAGTGGAAGAAGAATGAATTTGGATCCTTGTCACAAAAGTGATCGGCTTTCCCAGACTTACGTAACATGCAAAAACCATCTGTCCTTTTAAATGAGTTGCGACGATTACGCTACCAGATCTGTCAGTTTGTTGACCTGCCAAATTTGAGATGAAACCAGGATAATTTTAACTGCAAACCTTTCTAGACGAATTGACATGGTGCGGCGTTTTCTCTCTAGGTGGATAACTCCTCCCTGACCGGTGAATCTGAGCCTCAGACCCGTTCTCCAGATTGTACCCACGACAATCCACTTGAGACCCGGAATATCACTTTTTTCTCTACCAACTGCGTGGAAGGTAGGGCTTGAGTTTGGGTTAAAATGAGCTTCCAGTTGGTCTAGACATCTTAAAGTGGCCTAATTTGAAAAAAACACTGATTTAAGAGAACACATTAACACAGGCTTTGTGGCTGCTGGGCATATGTCTGCCTTAATCTATGAGAAGGATTGCTAGAGAGAAATCTAGAGTAATTTAGTAAGGGCTTAGTTGATGTAGGAGAGGACCAGACTAAGCCCAAGGGAGGTGGGGTCAAACGCGTCATCAGTCTCTTCATGACAACAAGAGATCTAAGTCCAGCCCACCTTGAATTCCGTTGATTCTTATCTACCGCCAATTTGCTTTGACCGTTAGTAGTTCGGATTCTTATAGAGAGCTTAAGCTTGCAATAAATCTTTGTACCTATTTGAACTGCCTGGATTTTTTTATTTCCCTGGTGCTTTGAAACCTAAACTCTCGACCTAAATTAGCTTAACGGTTTGTGTCTCTCCTCAAGGAAGCCAGGGAGATTTGTAAGTTACAGTTCTGTTATCAAACAGCAGTTCCGAAGTTGGTTTAAATATGGCTACCAGCAGTGAACCTCCAACACAAATCTACAGCAGAGATCGCCAACCTGGGCTGAGACTACAATGTCCAGGATTTCTAGTCAGAATGGTCAAGTTAGCTGGGAATTCTAGGAGCTATGGTCACACCCGATCTGGAAGTTGTTAGACTTGCAGAAAATCGGAGAGAGACTGCATGCCCATGGATTTGTCTCGTCTCCCACCAGGCACAGCACGTGGAGTTATCATTGCCACTGGTGACCGGACAGTGATGGGTCGAATTGCCACCTTGGCTTCAGGTCTGGAAGTTGGCAAGACCCCCATTGCTCGGGAGATTGAGCACTTCATCCAGCTGATCACAGGGGTGGCTGTTTTTCTGGGGGTCTCCTTCTTCGTCCTCTCTCTCATTTTGGGCTACTCCTGGCTAGAAGCTGTCATTTTCCTCATTGGCATCATCGTGGCCAATGTCCCTGAAGGACTCTTGGCTACAGTCACAGTAAGTACCTGACCAGGGATCGCCAAAGAACTTCCTAGAGAAAATGGATGGAAACTGATCAAGGAGAGAAGCAACCTGGAACTAAGGAGGAATTTCCTGACAGCGAGAACAATTAATCAGGGGAAGTTGTGGGTGCTCCATCATTGGAGGTTTTTAAGAAGAGACTGGACAGCTATTTGTCTGAAATGGTATAGGATTTCCTGCTTGAGCAGGGGGTTGAACTAGAAGACCTTCAAAGTCCCTTCCAATTCTGCTATTCTGCTATATCTGTAAAAAAAAACACCTGTGTTGATATCTTATCTTGGCTTCCCAAAGCTGGTGATGATAATATTCTAATATTCTATTAGAAAGAAATGGTGTGATGTTGGGCTCCCTTTTTGAAGAATAATATCTAGGAGGTCTTCTAGTCCAACCTCCTGCTCAAGCAGGAAACCCTACACCATTTCAGAGAAATGGTTGTCCAATGTCTTCTTAAAAATCTCCAGTGTTGGAGCACCCACAACTTCTGGAGGCAAGTCCTTCTGCTGATTTAATTGTTCTCACTGCCAGGAAATTCCTCCTTCATTCTAAGTTGCTTCTCTCCTTGATTAGTCTCCATCCGTTGCTTCTTGTCCTGCCTTCTGGTGCTTTGGAAAATAGGTTGACCCCGTCTTCTTTGTGGGGAGCCCTTAGATATTGGAACACTCTTGAGTTTCAAGGAAAATGCCAGATTGGGTATCTCTGGTAGGGGTCCTTTCCTTCAGCCCACCGCTAAGTTTCATTCCCCCCATTTAGGTGTGTCTGACCTTGACCGCCAAACGCATGGCTCGTAAGAACTGCTTGGTGAAGAACTTGGAAGCGGTGGAGACCCTGGGCTCCACCTCCACCATCTGCTCAGACAAGACAGGGACCCTGACTCAGAACCGAATGACTGTTGCCCACATGTGGTTCGACAACCAGATCCATGAGGCCGATACCACTGAGGATCAATCTGGTGAGGATTATTATGGGGAAAGAGAATATCCTTTTCCTATTTTGCCTTAAGAAGAGTTGACAGAGGACCTCTTCATAGGGTGAAAGAATAGAAGCTGGGGGGGGGGGGTTCCTGTCTTCTTGGGATCTCTAACTCAGCTCTAGATCCACCCCAGATGCTCCCAGTTTTGCTTGCATGGTGAGAATTGTGTGTAACCGACTGAGCAAGGCTGATCTAGAACCTTGATTGAAATTGAATTCCATCTTTCTCTTGTTCAAGATAGGACCCATTCTCCCTTACTCTTTCTCCCTCACCCAATTCTCCTTTTTCTCCCAGGCCTACAGTTCAAGAGACGTCCCTTCTTAACCTAGAACTTCCCCCCTCACCAGCATCCTTTATTTTTTAATTGCAGGCACGGCCTTTGATAAGAGCTCCCCCACCTGGCTGGCTTTGTCTCATGTTGCTGGGCTTTGCAACCGAGCTGTCTTCAAGGGGGGTCAAGAGAACGTGCCCATCCTCAAGGTGAGCAGAGGAGAGCCACTCCTTGTGAGGACTCAGCAGCTGGGCCCTAGCAGCATCTAGAAAATTGAGAATGCTTTGTGCTGGAGATAAGGACAGGTGAAGATGGGAAGGTTGAAGGTCAGGTATAAGGGAAAGAGTTTTAATTTCTATACCGTGGGATGAACTACGAGAACCTGAGAATCAGCTTGCTGGATCAGGGCTAGGCCCAATTAACCAGCATTCCATCTTACATGGTGGCCCACCAGCTGCATCTAGGAAGCCCACCAGTAGGAGGAGATCAAGGCATCTGTTGTTGCTCACATATACTCTATATCAGTGTTTCTCAACCTTGACAATTTTAAGGCATGTGGACTTCAACTCCCAGAATTCCACAGCCAGCAATGCTGGCTGTGGAATTCTGGGAGTTGAAGTCCACATGCCTTAAAATTGTCAAGGTTGAGAAACACTGCGTCTATATAGAGAAGTAGACTGTCTCCATGCCTGGAATCCACCTGATCATCAAATCCGGTAGCCTCTGATAGATCTGTCCTGCAGCAATTGTACTGGACTTTTTTGAACCCACCTAATCTAGCAGCCTATCTTCTCCTGTGGCACCACTTCCTACATCAGTGGTTCTCAACCTGTGGGTCGGGACCCCATTTGGGGTCGATCGACCATTTCACGGGGGTCGCCAAGCAAGGCTGTCCGCTATTTTTTTTGTCCGCCATTTTTTTTGTCCGCCATTTTTTTTCCCTTTTCCAGCGGGTGCCTTATCTCCCTTGGGCTGGGCCAGCTGGTGGTCGGCCTGCTCCGTCTCTGCCGCTTGCCAGCTACGCCTCAGCCGGCGCAGGGGGCGGAACCACGCATGCGTGGCGCTCCCGGGCAGGGAAAGTCCTCGACTTACGACCGGTTGGGTAGTCCTCGACTTACGACCGGTTTAGTCCTCGACTTACGACCGGTTTAGTCCTCGACTTACGACCGGTTTAGTCCTCGACTTACGACCAGTTGGGTCGCGGCATTAAAAAGGTTGAGAACCACTGTCCTACATTTATGAATGTCGTTAGCTCCATCATTAGGACAGTGAGGTGACGGTGAGTGGTAGCAATGGGGAGAGAAGGTCAGGCTGCATGTCCAAACACAGGAAACTGAAATAATCCTCTTTTACCCCCAAGCGTGACGTAGCAGGAGATGCTTCTGAGTCAGCCCTGTTGAAATGTATCGAGCTTTCGTCTGGATCTGTGAAGCTGATGAGGGAGAAGAACAAAAAAGTGGCAGAAATTCCCTTTAACTCCACCAACAAATACCAGGTACGGATTCTTGAGTGTCCCTCAAAGAGGCATCTACTGTAACTCTAGAATTGGGTGTCCTTTTATACGTACAGTTGCGGACCTGCGCCTTTTTCGCCGATCCCTGAAGGTCCATCTATTCCGTGCGGCCGGCCTGGCGTAGTTTGATTATGTTTCAGTGGGGGTTTTTGTATGGGTGTGTTTTTAGAACAGGCCTGTTATTTAATTCGATTTTAGAACAGAAACTATTTATTTATTATCGTGGTTTTTAGTACCGCCTGTTCACTGCCCTGAGTCCCGTAAGGGAGATAGGGCGGTATATAAATTTAATAAATAAATAAATAAATAAATATAAACCAGGGGTGTCCCATCTTGGCAATTTTACGACCTGTGGACTTCCACTCCCAGAATTCCTAGTCAGCCTAACTGGCTGGGGAATTCTGGGAGTCGAAGTCCACAAGTCTTAAAGTTGCCAAGATTGAACACCTTTGATGTAAACAGAAGTTCTTCTTGAATTGAAAGCAAAACTAATCAGCAAAACTAAGTCAGGCTATTCTCCAAAGCGCCTGAGCGCAGGACAAGAAGCAACGGATGGAAACTCATCAAGGAGAGAAGCAACCTAGAACTAAGGAGAAACTTCCTGACAGTTAGAACAATTAACCAGTGGAACAACCTGCCTCCAGAAGCGGTGAATGCTCCAACACTGGAAGTTTTTAAGAAGAGACTGGACAGCCATCTGTCTGAAATGGTGTAGGGTTTCCTGCTGCCTGAGCAGGAGGTTGGACTCGATGACCTCCAAGGTCCCTTCCAACTTTATTTTTATTTTTATTTTTATTATTATTATTATTATTATTATTATTATTATTATTATTATTATTATTATTATTATTATTATTATTATTATTATTATTATTATTAATAATAATAATAATAATAATAATTATTATTATTATTATTATTATTATTATTATTATTATTATTATTATTATTATTATTATTATTATTATTAATGTTGTCCTCAGGGTATTAAGCAACACCATTTAAAAAAAAAACCCTCTGAAGATGGCATTTTTAGACTTAGCTCACATTGAAAATATATTTTGATTTCCAACATTATCTAGTTTCTTACATCAAAAAAAACTAAAGAACTGATAGTAATTAGAACTATTTAGGACTACCGGTAATTTAGTTTAGAAGTTTAGAACCAATAGTATGTACAGATAGTCCTCGGCTTACAACAGTTCATTTAGTGACTTTTCAAAATTACAATGGCACTGAAAAAAGTCATTTATGATCAGTTTTCAGGTGTATGACCTTTGCAGCACGGTCACGTGATCAAAATTCAGATACTTGGCAACCGACTCATATTTATGATGTCTGCAGTGTCCTGTGGTCATGTGGTCATCTTTTGTGACCTTCTGACAAAGTCCATGAGGAAGGCAGATTCAATTAACAACTGTGTTACTAACTTAACAACTGCAGTGATTCACTTAACAACATTCACTTAACATGCACAAAATGGGGCAAAACTCACTTAACAAATGTCTCACTTAGCAACAGAAAATTTGGGCTCAATTGTAGTTCGTACGTTGAGGACCACCTGTAGTAATTAGAACTCTCGAATTAATCGTAAGTAGTGATTAGAACTATTCTAATTTAAATTCCCCAATCATTTTTGTTTTTAAAGAAAAAGAACAACCACCACATACAGAAAAAGGAGAAAAAGGCATAATTTGGAAGCTTGGATGAAGTCATTTATCAGGAAACGTATATCTGGCCAGTTTGTGTATCAGAACCATCCTACTGATGGTTCTCTGTTCTGAAATTGTACAGCCAACGCAGTCTCCACATTCTGGGAATCTCAGCCCATCAGCTTTAATCCCCAATTTTTCTGCCGACATATGGCAAGGATTAGCTAGGATTCTCAGTGTGCTATGACCTGGAATAAAATTGGCAAATCATTTCCAGAGACAGAAGGAGTGGTGCTCCTATGTCATGTTGATATGCATTGCTGTTATTGTTGCCTAGGTCCAAAAATGATGGAGCTTGGCTAACATCTGATGGTTGATGTAATGTTTATAGAGATTCTCAATCATCCAGGTCATGGTTGTCCCAAAGGTACTGTTGAGGGAAAAGTCTTCATCATGGTTCAGTCCAAGCCGGGAATAAACAGCATGGCGACTGCTTTAGAAAGAAGGTTGCAGTTTATTGAAGAGGAGAGCCAGACAGGAAGACGGCTCTGGAAGAAAAGAGAGCGAGCCCATGTAGGGAGTGGGTTTTTATACCCTCTGGAGCCTTTTGTTTGGAGTTGTTCCTGTGGCATGAACTTTGACCTGAGTCTGAGTGTGCCTTTCTGGTATTCTGATGGTGGTGGATTAATCCTATTATGTCCCATGGGTCATATCCTGCTTCCCTGGGGCTGGGGCTGATGACTCTTAGATTTTTGGTGTGTTGATTCTAGGGATCTTTCTTCCTAATCCCAGTTTCCTGACTCCAGTCTTTCTGACAAGATTATCACATGTGCAATTCTGCAGACTTGGTTTCTGTTTGGGACAGAGAGACTTGGGGGCTTTTAAAATCCTTTAGGGAAATATATTCTGCCTTTTAAATATTTCCAAAAATATTTCTTTCTTTGGGGGGGGGGGGCTGACTTCCCACAGTACTTATTCAAAAGGCAACGGGACTTTGTTTTGTCTCTTGAAGATGTTTTGCTTCGCATCCAAGAAGCATCTTCAGATCATGAAGAGTAGCTTCGTGTAGCTCTAAGATTCAAGCAAGATCCTTGGTTAAGATCTGGCCATCCAAAGGTGCTCCTTGGATGAGAAGCGGAAACAGTTTTTCAGGAGAGAAAACAAAGGAAGTCCAGTTGCCTTTTGACAAAGCAGCTTTGGGACACCGATGTAACGTTGGTTTCTTCTAGAGCACAGTAAAACAAATCAAGATGGTTGTGACGTACCATGCAGACTTTCGAAGAGAGTATTTGTAGCTCTGAACTATGGGGTCCTTGGTGCTCTCTGAGCTTGGTGGTGTTCTTGCAGACGTTTCATTAGCAAACTAGGGAGCATCATCAGTGCATTGCAGGAAAGCCACCAAGCTCAGAGAGCACCAAGGACCCCAAGCAATCCAAACTTTTGTCATTCTGCATTGCACTCCATGAGCAATGTCTGGCATGCAGTGGCTGTCATGGTTCCGAAAGATGAAACTCTTCAAAGAACTTTGAGGCATTGTTTACCTTAAAGAATCTTTAATCGAGACAGCGTAGCTTCGGCACGGTACATTGGCGAAGCCAAAATCTGACTTCCCCTCCCTTCAGCACATAGATCAAAGCACAATTCCCTCCTACAACTAACAGTCATAAATCACATTCTCCAATTAGTTTGAAATGCTGGCTTTCCGCCCAATTCGCTATTCCGCCATGCTTTATCAGCTCTTATTACAATATTGTATGTCTAACTAACTCCCATCACATTCTTCCCCCTTCACCATTATCATCTAATTCTAAGAGTAAAGTATAAGAAGGGAAAAGGCTGCATCTCCATCTGTTGCCAAAGCAAGAACATCCAACGTTAGCAGCGTTGACAGTGGCCTCCGCTGTTGTAATCTGGGAGTGCTCTTTTGGTTCCTGAAAGATCGGGTCTTCTGCTCCCGTTGCAGCTTTCGATTCATGAGGTCGAGGACCCCAACGATAACCGCTACCTGCTGGTGATGAAGGGGGCCCCCGAGCGCATCCTGGACCGATGCTCCACCATTCTGTTCCAAGGCAAAGAACAGCCTCTCGATGAAGAACTGAAAGAAGCGTTCCAGAACGCTTACTTGGAACTCGGAGGACTTGGAGAAAGGGTGCTTGGTAGGAACGGCTGGGGAGAGGATGTTGGGTTGTGGAAGGACGAAAGAAGGCAAGACACCAACGGGCAGAAGGCCTAGATGTCATACAACATCTTGGAAAAGTCAATAAGTTGTGTGTGTTTTTTTTTAAAGAAAAAAGCCAGCAAGAAGTCAGATACCCTCTGTAGAAACTTAGATATCATTTCAGAATCCAGATGTTTCAAGATAGGTAGGGGACAACAGTCTCTAGTTAGGGAAGGATGCTTAATTGAAAGGGGCATTAAGCTGTGCTCAGGGATTCTGTAACAACCTGACCAGCTTTAATGAAGTTTGGTTGTGGCTTACAGGGTTGTGCGAATCAAGTTCTTGTGGCTTTATAAGCCGTGGTTCATGACTTAGTGCAGCCTTTCGCAACCTGGTTACGCAGCAGACAGGTGGAGTTCGGTTCTCAGAGTATTCAGCAACAGCCATACTGGCTGGGGAATTCTGGGAGTTGAAGTCCACACATCTTCGTTCTGCCAAGATTGTGAAACACTGGCCTAGAGCAGGGGTAGGCAACCTTGGCTCTTTTATGACTCGTGGACTTCAACTCCCAGAATTCCTGAGCCAGCTGTGCTGAGGAGAAAGGGAGAGGTTTCCATGCGGAGGCGTGCTGGCTCAGGAATTCTGGGAGTTGAAGTCCACGAGTCATAAAAGAGCCAAGGTTGCCTACCCCTGGCCTAGAGTGTTATCTCAGAGCCAGTCCTGAATGGCTTACCTTACATTGGGGTGTCCCGTAGCCTCTAAGATACAAGCAAAATCATTGGCTAGGATTTGGCTATCCAGGTTTCCAGGTCAAACTTTCCCTTTTTGTCCTTCCAGGTTTCTGCCACTACTACTTGCCTGAAGAGCAATATCCCAAAGGGTTCGCCTTTGACTGTGATGATGTCAACTTTTCCATCGATAACCTCTGCTTTGTGGGACTCATGTCCATGATTGACCCACCCCGTGCTGCAGTGCCCGATGCTGTGGGGAAATGCCGAAGCGCTGGCATCAAGGTAAAGCAACTGGACAGTCTAGAACAGGGCTTTTCAACCAGTGGTACGAGTACCACCTGTGGTACATTGGCACCTGGCAGGTGGTACGCGACCATCCTAGAAAAGTGGTAGTGGGGGAGGGGAATTAGCTGAACCGGTGGCAGCACCGCACAAGCCTGAGCGAGAGACGGCTGCAGCTGCAGGGCTCAGCGGAAGCGCCGGGATCAGTGCTGCTTTCCAGCTGATTGGCGCTTCTTCGGGGCTATCAGGGCTCAGTGGAAGCGCCAGGATCAGCGCCAGGCTCCAGCTGGAGCTCGGCACTGATCCTGGTGCTTCTGCTGAGCCCAGACGAAGCGCCGATCAGCTGGAATGTTGCAGCATCTCCAGGGTCTTATGATTTACATTCAGATGCTTGGCAACTGATTCATATTTATGACGGTCACAGTGTCCCAGGGTCATGTGAAGTGACCGAAACCTGCTGTAACCACCCAGCAGATGGGGGGAATAAAAACCAAACACCCCCCACCCACTCCCGCTGCCAATCCTCAACAGAAATGCTCACAACAATGAAAACCTCGGACAGGAAGAAGAGCACGGCCGGGCGGGCAGGCAGGTGTCTTGCTCGGCTGTGGCTTGGGGGGCACTTTTTTCAGTGCCATTGTAACTTCGAACAGTCACTAAGCGAACTGTTGTAAGTCAAGGACTACCTGTACTTTATCACTTTTTTCCTTTGGACTGGACAACTCATTCTGCTCTAGTGGACAGTCTTCACCTTCCCCAGGACTCCTTTGATAACTCTGTTTTTTTTTCCTCCACAGGTGATCATGGTGACAGGTGACCATCCTATCACGGCTAAAGCCATCGCCAAAGGTGTTGGAATTATCTCTGAGGGCAATGAGACTGTGGAAGACATCGCCGCCCGGCTAAATATTCCTGTCAGTCAGGTCAATCCCAGGTGAGGGGGCAGCAGGAGGGAGATGAGAATTGAAGTCCACACAAGTCTCAAAGTTGGCAAGGTTGCATATCCCTGACTTAGACAATTCCAGAATTTAGGTTTTATTCTCTGTGTATCAATTAGATATTTATTTAGTTGTGATGTCTCCATTACCCTGTGTGGCAGTTCAATAGACAGTTGGCATCTCTCAGAGGGCTGTTGCCATTTGCCCCGATGAAAGGCTGAAATGTAGTTGTGTTCTTGGGCATTCTTAGAAAAAGGCAGGGTAGACAAAGACAACAAAAACAACACTGAAATGATGAAGCATAACAGCCCATAGTTAACACTCTTATCTGCACATGGGGTGATCATCTGTCTACTATCTTTGGTCTACCTAGAGACGCCAAGGCTTGTGTGATCCATGGGACAGATTTGAAAGACATGCCTACAGATCAAATTGATGAAATCCTACAGAATCACACTGAGATCGTCTTTGCCCGTACTTCTCCGCAGCAGAAGCTCATCATTGTGGAAGGCTGCCAAAGACAGGTAGAGACTCAGAAGGATGTCCAACCAACCATGTCATGCGTCCATATCTCATCCCATTAAATTTGTCTTCTCCAGCTAGCAGGAAGTTCATCTAGGTCAGGGGTAGGCAACCTCGGCTCTTTTATGACTCATGGACTTCAATTCCTGAGTCAGCTATGCTGACTCAGGAATTCTGGGAGTTGAAGTCCATGAGTCATAAAAGAGCCGAGGTTGCCTATCCCTGATCTAGGTAATGAAGGATTTTCAAGGCAGAACAGTGCGATACATGTAAAAATAGGCAACACAAAATGCATCGATTTACACACTGAGTGGCTGAGGGAAGGGTTTCGCTCATCCAATAGCCTACGGATTCCATCCGCTGCTTCCTTTGAGAAGTCACTAAACGAACTCTTGTAAGTCGAGAACTACCTCTAGTGTTCTCTGCAGTGAGACATTATCACTGGACATAGCTGGCAAGGTTGATGTCAGGGGCAAGTAACCCGAAGCACTCGTGAAGAATCTCAAGCGGAAACTTTATTGCTAATCACCTACGTTACAAGAATCTCACCAGACTGATTGCATTCCCTTGGGAAAGATCAGATAGGGCTTCAGAGAGTCTTGGGGAGGTCAGGTCTGTGCCACTTTCTAGAACAGAACAGAACAGAACAGAACAGAACAGAGAATAGGAAAGAATAGAATGAAAGAATAAAATAGATGACAGAATAGAATAGAATAGATTACAGTATAGAATAGAAAATAGAATAGAATAGAACAGAACAGAAAATAGAATAGAATAGAATAGAATAGAATGAAAGAATAAAATAGAATAGATGACAGAATAGAATAGAATAGAATAGGGAATAGGGAAGAATAGAATGAAAGAATAAAATAGAATAGATGACAGAATAGAATAGATTACAGTATAGAATAGAAAATAGAATAGAACAGAAAATAATAGAATAGAATAGAATAGAGAATAGGAAATAATAGAATGAAAGAATAAAATAGAATAGATGACAGAATAGAATAGAATAGATTACAGAATAGAATAGGAATAGGAATAGGAATAGGAATAGGAATAGGAATAGGAATAGAATAGAAACTTTATTGTCACTTTAAATGTACATTACTCAGCATACCTTAAAATGAGTTTTGGTTGCATACAGCTCTCCGAGGGTAACCATGAGACGCCCTAGAGTAGGTTGAGCACACCTGTTTCCTACCGCTGTTTCCTCCCTCCAGACCATCCCTTTCATCTTCACCCAACCCTCTTTGGCAACAGCACCTGTCCTCTCTTTCTGACACTGCCTTCCTTCCCCCCCCCCCAGGGTGCCATTGTGGCCGTGACTGGGGACGGCGTGAACGACTCCCCTGCCCTGAAAAAGGCCGACATCGGAGTGGCCATGGGCATTGCCGGCTCGGATGTCTCTAAACAAGCTGCCGACATGATCCTTCTGGACGACAACTTCGCCTCTATTGTCACTGGAGTTGAAGAAGGTCAGCAAAGGGAGAGAAATCGCTTCCCTTCCCTCTAAAACAGTCGGACGGGGGGGTAGAACTCCGTTGTAGCTACTGTTAGTGTCTTATTTCTGGGAGTCCTTGACTTACCACCACAACTGAGCCCAGAAATTATGTTGCTAAGCGAGAGAAATTCACTAAATGAGTTTTGCCCCCTTTTACAATTTTCCTCGCCACGTTTGTTAAGTGAACCCAGTTGTCAAACTAGTAAGACTGTTGTTAGTCAGTCTGGCTTCCCCGTTGACTTTGCTTGTGAGAAGGTTGCAAAAGGGGATCAGGTGACCCCCCCAGGAGACACGGCGACCGTTGTCAAGCATCCAAATGTAAATCAATGGGATGCTACAACGGTCGTTAAGTGTGAAAAACGGTCACAAGTCATTTCTTTCGGTGCCGTTGCCACTTCGAACGGTCGCTAAATGGACTGTTGTGAGTGGAGGACTACCTGAATAGCATCAGGATTCAGGGCAAGGATTCTACCCAGCGTCACAGCCGATGGGTCTCATACCCCACTCTGTAGACTGGAGCAAGCAATGTATAAGCATGAAGTGGCAGGTTCTGCAGTCTAATTTCAAAATTTGTCTGCCAGAAATCAGCTCAGCCCTTCAGCAAAAGCTGTTTCTCTTCTTCCCTGCGTCTGCTTAATGGAAACAGAGCCCATAAGGCAGGGGCAGGCAACCTTGGCTCTTTTATGACTGGTGGACTTCAACTCCCAGAATTCCTGAGCCAGTATGGCTCAGCATGGAAACCTCTCCCTTTCCCCTCAGCATGGCTGGCTCAGGAATTCTGGGAGTTGAAGTCCACCAGTCATAAAAGAGCCAAGGTTGCCTACCCCTGGCCTAGGCCTGTATTTCTCAACCGTGGCCACTCGGAGATGGGTGAACTTCAACTCCCAGAATTCCTGAGCCAGCATGGCTCAGCATGGAAACCTCTCCCTTTCCCCTCAGCATGGCTGACTCAGGAATTCTGGGCGTTGAAGTCCACGAGTCATAAAAGAGCCAAGGTTGCCTACCCCTGGCCTAGGCCTGTATTTCTCAACCTTGGCCACTCGGAGATGGGTGAACTTCAACTCCCAGAATTCCTGAGCCAGCATGGCTCAGCATGGAAACCTCTCCCTTTCCCCTCAGCATGGCTGACTCAGGAATTCTGGGCGTTGAAGTCCACGAGTCATAAAAGAGCCAAGGTTGCCTACCCTTGGCCTAAGGGGATGCTATAGGACTTCTTAGCTCGGAGAGACAACGGGGAAGAGGAGACATGAAACACTAGTGCATTAAAATGTTGTAAATCACACTCGTGCTGCAAACGGTCGTAAATGTGGGCTGGTTGCCGAGTATCCCACATATGGTCACGTGAACATGGGGTGGTGGTGGCGGCGGCCATCAGAACTTCAAATCTGGGTTATAAGTAGCTTTGGGGAGGTCGGCCGTAACTTTGAACAGTTGCTAAGCAACCGGTCGTAATTCGAGGACTACCTGTGTTATAAACTTCCTGCTAACAAACTTATAGCTACAGCTAGTTCTATGACTACAGTTCCTATAGTTACAACAGCCCTGAAAAAAAATGTGACTTATGTTTTTCACACTTACAACCCTTTGCAGCGTCCCCGGGGTCACATGATCGGAATTCAAACACTTGGCCACCGACCCATATTTCTGACTGTTACAGTGTCCCAGGGTCATGTGACCCCCTTTGGCCACCTTCTATCGAGCAAAGTCAATGGGGAAGCCGGATTCACTTAACAACTGTGTTGCTCACTTTACAACGGCATTGATTCGTTTTAGCAACCGGGGCAGGAAACGTTGAAAAAAAGAAGCGAAACACACGTAAAAAATATCTCACTTCGGAAACATAAATTCTAGGGTTCAATTACAGTCGTAAGTCGAGGACTTCCTGTACTTGTTCTTTTCCCAGAGACCCTTTTCTAAGCTCTGAAAGAGGAAGGGGCGAGAGTTACTAACCCTATGCTGGGAGGGGAAAAGAAGAGGAGGAGAAGCTTGTAGCAACGGGGCACAAATCTGGCTGGTGCTCCCCAGGTGTGCCCCATTCTCTCCCCGTTTGTCTCCCCCTTCTCCAGGACGCCTCATTTTTGACAACCTGAAGAAATCCATTGCCTACACCTTGACCAGCAACATCCCCGAGATTACTCCCTTTCTGCTCTTCATCATGGCCAACATCCCGCTGCCTCTGGGCACCATCACCATCCTTTGCATTGACCTGGGCACCGACATGGTGAGTTCTCGCCCTTGCGTCCATCGATCCATCCATGTCCTCCTGTACTTTGCCAGCCTTTTCACAGCCAAAGGGAGATCTCCATTCTCAGAATTCCAAACCTGAGCTTGGTCCTGTTTGGCAAGGGGCAGCCGATCCTGGCCTGGATCATTTTGGGGTTGAAGAGGTGGAGGAACAGAACCCTGTGCCAATGAAGCCGATGCAAATGAAACCAGTTTGGTCTAGGGCTTAAGGCGCCAGGCTAGAAACTGGGACAGTGTGTTCTGTCCCAACATACGTGAGTCCTTGTTAAGCTCACAAGGAGAAACCAGTCTTCCAATCAAGCAGGCTGGAACCGTAGGAAAAACCACAACCCCTTTTATTCTTCACAGACCTGAGTCAGTGTCCAAGGCAAACAAACACAGTCCACAGAAACTCGATCCTCAACACAAACGGCTACCTTCAGCAACCAGCACCTCCCACACCTTCCCTTTTATAATTCAGCCAAACTGTGGCTTCCTAATGCCTTCTCCTTTGCCTTTGGAGTCACCCCATTGCACTCCTCTGTCCTACTCGCTTCTCTTGCGGCGTTTACGTGCATCCTGGCTAACTCCCAGCTGTTCTTCATCACTGTCCAACTCAGGCTCCCAGCACAGCTCTGCCTCAGCCTGAGCGCGAGTAGAGGGGCCCGGCTCCTCGTCCGACTGTTAAGTCTTGGAGCTCCTCAGAGCCTTCCTCTGACTCTGATGTCACTCCAGGCCCCTCCTCCTCCTCCTCTGATTCCTCAGACTCAGCTGCCGGGTCCACTGGCTGGCGAGGAATCACAACAGAGTGTGAGTTCTAGTTCTGCTTTAGGCGTGAAAGCCAGTTGAGTGACTTTGGGCCAAATCACCAGAAGATGGTGAGTTCTAGTCCCATCTAAAGTTTGAAAAACAGCTGAGTGACTTTGAGCAAATCACCAGGAGACGGTGAGTTCTAGTTCCACTTTAAGCATGCAAGTCGGTTGGATGACGTTGGGCCAGTCCTTCTCTCTCAGCCCAGCCCAGCCCACCTCACAGGGTTGTTGTTGAGAACGTAGGAGGAGGAAAGAATATTAGGAATATTCCCCACCTGGGGTTATTTATATAAAAAAAGATAAAGGCGGGATATAAAGAAATATGACCATAATTCTGTGCACATAGGAAACGTGGGCTAGTTTAAAGACCTTGTCTTACACAATGAAATTCCATGCAAGGTATCTTCTCACCACCTTCCCACACTTGTTAAGTCCTTTGATCCCTCAAGGACTTTGGGAACCATAATTCTTACAACAATATTTTCCTGTTACCTTTTGTGGAATTGGGCAGATACATCTAATATTTGACTGATATTTACAGGTCAAGCAGGAAACAGGCACAGAATCATATTTCTTGCAGAAGTAGGACAACAACAACAACAACAACAATCATAATAAAGTTGGAAGGGACCTTGGAGGTCATCTAGTCTAACCTCCTGCTCAGGCAGGAAACCCTATACCATTTCGGACAAATGGCTGTCCAGTCTCTTCTTAAAAACTTCCAGTGTTGGAGCACTCACCACTTCTGGAGGCAGGTTGTTCCACTGGTTAATTGTTCTAACTGTCAGGAAGTTTCTCCTTAGTTCTAGGTTGCTTCTCTCCTTGATTAGTTTCCATCCGTTGCTTCTTGTCCTGGTCCATGGACCATCACCGGGCCACGACATGCCACAAACCGGTCCACACAAACAAGCAAAGCCCTTCTGCGGATGTAGGCAGTACATGAAACCACGTCCCCTTCCGTCTGCAGAAAAACCTCTCTCCACGGAAGCGGTCCCTGGTGCCCAAAAGGTTGGGGACCTCTGCTCTAGCCAACTGTACAATTCTCCACTCTTGGTTTTCCTTCTAGGTGCCTGCCATCTCCTTGGCTTACGAAGCAGCTGAGAGCGACATCATGAAACGTCAGCCCCGAAACCCCAGGACTGACAAGCTGGTGAATGAACGGCTCATCAGTATGGCCTACGGGCAGATTGGTGAGTGAGGTGCCAGCAGCCAGGAGGGATAAGCTCAGAGGTCGACTTTAGGAGATGGACGGGACAAGGTCAGCCTTGTCCTAGTAAAGGGATCTTTATAGGGCAGTGGTGGCGAACCTATGGCACGGGTGCCAGAGGCAGCACTCAGAGCCCTCTCTGTGGGCATGCATGCGCACCGTCACCCCAGTCCTAGGCCTTCAGCTGGGTTTTATAAAACCTTTTTGCTTTAGGCCTCCGTCGCCATGTGCAAAAAAAAAAAAAAAGGTTCAATCAGTCAATTTCAACTTCTCGTGGGAAAAAAAAAAGATCTTGCAAAGTTGGAATTGATTGATTGAACTTTTTAGTCCCACCCAGTCTGTCGTTACCGCCGCAGCCACGCCCACCCAATGGGCCACACCCACCCGGCACCCGACGATGCATAAGTGGGTTTTGGGTTGCAGTTTGGGCACTCGGTCTCTAAAAGGTTCGCCATCACTGTTATAGTTCATTGCTATGGGGCATTATAGGACATTTCATAGAGCATTATATTATTATTTTATTGGGCTTTTATAGGGCTTTGCTATAGCTATTATAGCACTATTACTATAATGGCTATAGGCCTAGCTTAATTAGACAGGAATACAGTAGTAATAACGATATTTTAGTTAACGGTAATTCAGAAATACTGCGTTGTCGCTCATCCAAGTACGATACACCATTTTGCACAGCTGGCTAGGGGATTCTGGGAGTTGAAGCCCATGCACCTGAAAGTTGTCCGAGGTTGAGAAAGGATTTCCTTCAACGCTCACAAATTTCTTTTTCAGGCATGATTCAGGCGCTGGGCGGGTTCTTCTCCTACTTTGTGATCTTGGCTGAGAACGGGTTCCTGCCCTCCGTCCTGGTTGGCATCCGTCTTAATTGGGACGACCGGTCAGTCAACGACCTGGAAGACTCATATGGGCAGCAGTGGGTAAGTAGAGGCAAGTCGGACAACCGAGGTAGCCATCTGGATCGCTTACCGAAAGGAAGGCTTGAGATCCAGCCCCTGCTTAGCGTCAGTTTTGTTTGAACAAGACTGGACAGGTCGTCCTCGCTTTACCACCGTTCATTTAGTGGCCGTTCGAAGTTACAACGGCCACTGAAAAAAGCGACTTAGGACCGTTTTTCACAGTTACGACCGTTGCAGCCTCCCCCACGGTCACGTGATCAGAATTCAGAGGCTTGGCAACTGACTCGTATTTATGACCGCTGCAGCGTCCTGGGGTCACGTGATCCCCTTTTACGACCTTTTGACAAGCAAAGTCCATGGGGGGGGAAGCCAGATTCGCTTAACAACTTAACCGACTGCAGTGATCCACTTAACAACATGGTCGTAAAATGGTGCAAAATTCGCTTCACAAACGTCTCACTGAACGGCAGACACTGGGGGCTCAATTGTGGCCGTAAGTCAAGGACTACCTGTATAAAGCGGTACTAGATGTGTTTTAGATGTTCTTGCTCCAGCAATTTCTGCCTTTATATAGCAGAAATTAATCCGATCGCTCTTTATGCGTTGGTGCTTGATTTCATTTTCGGCAATTGATCGCGTATATTTCTGGCCCTAACTGGTTTTCTGGAAATATTACTTCGCAGGGGCGATATTGCAATGGATCTAGAATTTGTACCTTCTGAAGACACTATTTTCCAGTGTGTTGTGACACTGTCTTTTGCTGAGAATGAGCGTTGCTAGTTGAAAAGAGAGAGAGAGATCTGTTTTAATTTTCTGTGTCTTTTAAATAATGATGATGATGATGATGATGATGATGATGATGATGTTGGAAGGGACCTTGGAGGTCATCTAGTCCAACCCCCTGCTCAGGCAGGAAACCCTATACCATTTCAGGCAAATGGCTGTCCAGTCTCTTCTTAAAAACTTCCAGTGTTGGAGCATTCACCGCTTCTGGAGGCAGGTTGTTCCACTGGTTAATTGTTCTCACTGTCAGGAAGTTTCTCCTTAGTTCTAGGTTGCTTCTCTCTTTGGTTAGTTTCCACCCATTGCTCCTTGTCCTGCCTTCAGGTGCTTTGGAGAATAGCTTGACTCCCTCTTCTTTGGGGCAGCCCCTGAGATATTGGAACACTGCTATCATGTCCCCCCTCATCCTTCTCTTCGTTAAACTAGACATACCCAATTCCAGCAGCCGTTCCTTATATGTTTTTTGATCTCCATCATTTGCTGGGTGTTGACTGTTGGAAGGGTGATCCAGTTTGAGAGCTGGATTCAGACACCCCGAGGCCCTTAAGCTGCGGGAAGCGATAGATGCTGTATTTGGCAAGCGCTAAAAGAGAAGGAAGCTGAGAGCCTAACTTGGCAAGCAGGCTGCCCAGATGCAGAACAAACCCGTGACGGGCCAGGAAGAGCCCTCTTTGACACATCACGTCACAAAAGATGCGAAAGCAGCAGAAACAAAGCGTATCTTATTTAATCAGGATGCCGTTAAGCCATAGAGGAAGGCTGAATTAAAATGGGCATTGTCATAAACGATAATAAAAGCCCAATCAATGAATCACAGTCTGAAATTTACAGATTTACAGAACAGGGACCTTGGAGGTCATCTAGTCCAACCCCCTGCTCAGGCGGGAAACCCTAGACCATTTCAGACAAATGGTTGTCCGGTCTCTTTTTAAAAACCTCCAGTGTTGGAGCACCCACAACTTCTGGAGGGAAGCCGTTCCACTGGTTAATTGTTCTCACTGTCATGAAATTTCTCCTTAGTTCTAGGTTGCTTGATCAGTTTCCATCCTTGCTTCTTGTCCTGCCTTCAGGTGTTTTGGAGAATAGCTTGACTCCCTCTTCTTTGGGGCAGCCCCTGAGATATTGGAACATTGCTATCCTGTCCCTCCCAATCCTTCTTTTCTTTAAACTAAATTCCTGCAACCATTCTTCATACATTTTAGCCTCCGGTCCCCTGATCATCTTTGCTGCTCTTCTCTGCATTCTTTCCAGAGTCTCAACATCTTTATGTCATGGCATTCAAAACTGGGTGCCATATTCCAAGTGTGGTCTTACCAAGGTGTTATAAAGCGGTACTAACACTTTACGTGATCTTTATTCTATCCCTCTGTTAATGCAGCCTAGGACTATGTTGGCTTTTTTGGCAGCTACAACACCCTACTGGCTCATATTTAAGTGCTCGTCCACTAAGACTCCAAATTCTGAGGGGCTCCTTCAAACTGTGAGGCCCTAAACTGTAGTTTGCTTACTTTATCCTTGCTCCAGCTTGGTGATTGAGAGATCTTGCCAACATCACTCAGATTAATTTGGAACTGAGCCTTGGCTGAATTAACAGCAGAATTGTAGCAGCTATTGCACAGTATGGGGAGTGGGTCTAGGGCAGGGCTTTTCAACCAGTGGTACGGGTACCACCTGTGGTACATTGGCACCTGGCAGGTGGTACGCGACCATCCTAGAAAAGTGGTAGCGGGGGAGGGGAATTAGCTGAACCGGTGGCAGCACCGCACAAGCCTGAGCGAGAGACGGCTGGAGCTGCAGGGCTGTCAGGGCTCAGCGGAAGCGCCAGGATCAGTGCCGCTTTCCAGCTGATCGGCGCTTCTTCGGGGCTGTCAGAGCTCAGCAGAAGCGCCAGGATCAGCGCCAGGCTCCAGNTGGAGCTCGGCGCTGATCCTGGTGCTTCTGCTGAGCCCAGAAGAAGCGCCGATCAGCTGGAATGTTGCAGCCTCTCCAGGGTCTTGTGATTTACATTCAGATGCTTGGCAACTGATTCATATTTATGACGGTCACAGTGTCCCAGGGTCATGTGAAGTGACCAAAACCTGCTGCAACCAACCAGCAGACGTGGGGGGGAATACAAACCAAACACCCCCACCCCACCCCCGCTGCCAATCCTCAACAGAAATGCTCACAACAATGAAAACCTCGGACAGGAGGAAGAGTGCGGCCGGGCGGGCAGGCAGGCGTCTTGCTCGGCTGTGGCTTGGGGGGCACTTTTTTCAGTGCCATTGTAACTTCGAACAGTCACTAAGCGAACTGTTGTAAGTCGAGGACTACCTGTACTTCATCACTTTTTTCCTCTTTTTTTTTTTTGGTCATCAAGTTTTTGACCCCTTGCTAGGCGACTGGTGGTACTCGGATGTTGCCCTATCCTAAAAGTGGTACAATGGGTGAAAAGGTTGAAAAGCCCTGATTTAGGGTAGGAGAAAGGGAGAAAGCAGGAACTTCCGTGTCCTCCTTGCACCCCCACCAAGAGTCTAATCTTGAACCGAGAGAGCAGGTTGCTGTGCCGGGAAGGAAGAAAATTCTGGGAGAGGGTGCGGGCCTTTGATTCCCCGCTGTTTTCCTCCTAGACCTACGAGCAACGCAAAGTGGTGGAGTTCACGTGTCACACCGCCTTCTTCGTCAGCATCGTGGTGGTGCAGTGGGCTGACTTGATCATTTGCAAAACCCGAAGGAATTCCGTCTTCCAGCAAGGCATGAGGTAGGCTGGCTGCTGGGTTTCCCGTTTGCCAAGGAAAAGGGCATAAGCTCCCGCTTGGAACCAACCAAGAAGAGAAATTGTGGAAACACAGCCATTATCTGCAAGGAAAATAGGACGCTGAAAGGGAGGAATGGCCCGTTCGGGTCCTTTGATGATGGTGGTTAGGTCTGAGTAGCAATGATTCAGAGCGTGTGTAAGTGCTGATGTTGTTGTTTTTTCCCTTTCACCACCTATCAATCCATCCGTCTGTCCATCCATCCATGCAACCATCCATCTGTCGTCCTCTCTCTGTCCATCACTCCATCTATCCATCTGTCTATTCATCTGATATCTTTCTCTTTCCATCCATCCATCCATCTCCTCTCCATCCATCTCTCTACCTCCATCCATTTCTTCCTCTACCTCCCCATCTATTTTTCCTTTCACTTCTCCATCTGTCCATCCATCCATCCATCCATCCATCCATCCATCCATCCATCCATCCATCCATCCATCTCCATCTATCCATTTCCTCTCTATCTATTTCTCTACCCCCATCCATTTCTTCCTCTACCTCCCCCTCTAACTTTCCTTTCACCCCTCCATCTGTCCATCCCTCCTTCCTTCCCTCTCTCTATCTCCATACATCCATTTCCTCTCCATCCATCTCTCTACCTCCATCCATTTCTTCCTCTACCTCTCCATCTCTTTCCTTCCACCTCTCTCTCTGTCCATCACTCCATCTGTCTATTCATCTGATATCTTTCTCTCTCCATGCATCCATCTCCATCTATCCATTTCCTCTCCATCTATCTCTCTACCCTCATCCATTTCTTCCTTTACCTTCCCCTCTAACTTTCTTTTGACCCTTCCATCTGTCCATCCCTCCTTCCTTCCCTCTCTCCCTCCCTCCTTCCCTCTCTCTATCTCTATACATCCATTTCCTCTCCATCCATCTCCATCTATCCCTTTCTTCCTCTACCTCTCCATCTATCTTTCCTTCCACCCCTCCATCTGTCCATCCCTCCTTCCCTCCCTCCCTCCCTCTGTCCTTCCTTCCCTCCCTCCATCTCCATCTCTCCTCCCAACTTCTCAGAAACAAGATCCTCATTTTTGGCCTCTTTGAGGAGACTGCCTTAGCCGCCTTCTTATCCTACTGCCCCGGTATGGACGTGGCCCTAAGAATGTATCCTTTGAAGTGAGTACCAGCTTTTTATTTTGGGGTTTTTTTGTGTGTGTGGGGGCAACTTGTTGGCATCTGAAGGGCTGGGCGGCCTCTGATCCAGGACTCTGATCCAGAATGTCTACATTCTCTCCCCAGGCCGAGCTGGTGGTTCTGCGCCTTTCCATACAGTTTCCTCATTTTTGTGTATGATGAAATCCGTAAACTCATATTGCGTCGTAACCCAGGAGGTGAGAGGGGGGGGCGGGAGAGATGGCTGGGGGGGAGTTATGAGGGCCTGGATGGGGTGCAAGGTTTACAGAGACATTCCTGCCCACAGAATAGAAGCTGTCAATCCCGGGGCTTTAAAATAAGGCTTCCTATTTTTAGTTCAAGATTTTTGCATTTATTGGCCATTTTGCAAACAGCCCTAAGGAAAGCATGTTTTTTCTTTGAGGAATTCATGAATTCTCCCTTATTGTCCTCTATGCACTTTGAGTTCTTTCCTTTCCATTTTTTTTCTTTCTTTCTTTCTTTCTTTCTTTCTTTCTTTCTTTCTTTCTTTCTTTCTTTCTTTCTTTCCTTTTTCTTTCTTTCTCTTTCTTTCTTTCTTTCTTTCTTCCTTCCATCTTTTTCTCTTTTTTTTCTTCTCTTTTCTTTGTTTTCTTTTTCTTTCTTTTCCTTTTTTCCTTCCTTCCTTTCTTTTTCTTTCTTTCTTTCTTTTCTTTCTTTTTTTCTTTCTCTTTCTTTCTTTCTTTCTTTCTTTCTTCCCCCTTTCCCTTTTTCTTCTTTCTTTTTCTTTTCTTTTTTCTCTTTTCTTTCTTCTCTTTTTCTCTTTTCCTTTTTTCCTTCCTTCCTTTCTTTTTCTTTCTTTCTTTTTCTTTCTTCTTTCTTTTTTCTTTCTTTTTCTTTCTTTCTTCCCTCCTTCCTTTTTTCTTCTTTCTTTTTCTTTTCTTTCTTCTCTTTTTCTTTCTTTTCCTTTTTTCGTTCCTTCCTTCCTTCCTCTTTCTTTCTCTTTCTCTTTCTTTCTTTCTTTCTTTCTTTCTTTCTTTCTTTCTTTCTTTCTTTCTTTCTTTCTTTCTTTCTTTCTTTCTGTTTTTTCCTTCCTTCCTCCCTCCCTCCCTTTTTCTTTTCTTATCTTTCCCCCCCTTTCTCTTCCCTTCCTCTCATTCTTCTCTCTTCTCCTTCTTTCTTTCCGTTCCTCCTCCCTTACTTTCCAAACGCAAGGCTCTGTTTTACGGGTAGACATTGGGGTCCTCTTATCCACCTTGCAGAACCGAGATCCATGTCTTCAGCCATTTCCCCCCGTTCTTCCTGACTGGCTGATCATGATTTTCATCAATTTCATCATCTTACCTAGGTGGGGGGGGGGACGGGGTATAAATAAGGATCAACCGAAACAGACAGGAGGGCTCTGGATCCTATTTGAAAAGGGAATGGGGGGGGGGAGACACAAACGGCCATCTGGTAATGAATGCCTAATGGATATTCGTTTTGTTTTTTTTTACAGGATGGGTGGAAAAAGAGACCTACTACTGAATCTCTTCCTGTGTCCACTGCTGGTTGCCTCCCCTGCTGTGGGGGGGAATCTTGACCCTCCCAAACTAGTCCTCCCTCCTGCCCCCCCCCCCATGACTACGAGAGATTGCAACACCAGAATCACATGCTGGGACAGCGGAACAACCAACCAAGCCCTCCACCCCCACCCCTTTTTCCCAGCCCCCCTCCCCAGATGGGACACCTGGCTTGTCCTGTCCTGCATGCATGTCCCAGACTGGACACAGGGGAGGGGAAACCCCCCCCCCAAGCTCCATCCCACCTCTCAGCCACTTCTGCTCTCTGCCGAATTCTGCTTCGGTTTCTAGAGGCAGGCTGGGGAAGAGGGTCCAGGTGTGGGAGAGGGGGAGAAAAAAATATCCTGGGGGGTGTGTGTGTTTATGTGTTGATCTTTCTTGACCTCTGCAAAACCTCTAACTCCAAGACTCAAATTCCCTTCCGGAGCTGGGATTGAACGCAGGGACCAGCCACTTCGAAAAAACAGCTTGCCTCGGAGATGAGAGCCAAACAGGGATGGGGGGTTTTTGGGGGGTGAGTGCAGGAAGAAGAAGGAGTATGACCTGGTTAGCATTAGTACGATGTTAGATTGAGGGGAGCTGACTCCCTGCTCTCCTCACCCCCCGCTCACCTCAGCCGTGCCAATGTGCTCCCCCCTTTCCCCTGTGTGCGTGTGGGTGGGTGTCTAGGGGTGATTGTGTGTGTCTGCCTGTGTGCAAATGAGGAGCGACAGAGGTCAGGGGTGACTAGCTTCAGGGTCCAGCAAAGGTTCCCGGGTGTCCTCTGAAACGGTTCGGTTTTTAGACTAAGAAAAACGGCGGGATTTTTTTTTTCATGCCTCTTCCCTTTAAGCCAGGGAATCTCCAGATTCGGCCATTTTGAGACTTGTGGACTTCAACGCCCAGAATTCCCCAGCCAATTCCCCGTTGGAGGACTTCCACTCTCGGAATTGGATGCGTTGGCTGGGGGAATTCTGGGAGTTGAAGTCCACAAGTCTCCCAGTGGCCCTAACCCTTCAGCCTGACTCTGTAGATGTGTAAATGAAAACCGAAACGGGGTGGGACTTCTTTTCTCGTGCATGTACATTTGCTCTGCTAGCATCATGGCAGCAGTTTAAACCACCTTCCCTCCAGGGGTCCGCAGCCATCGGAGACCCGACGGCCTTCGGGTGCTTGCCCGTAACCCAGGGGAGGGGGTGACGTTTCGGGCTGTCTTCCCACTGGTGCTTAACTTTGCCCCCTCCCCTGGGTCTGACGCGCTCCTGTTTCTTGAGCCTGCGACTTCAGCCATAGCCCCTTCCCCAAAGAGACCCCCCTTCTAAACAGAGGGGCAGAAGGGAAGGCATCACTCACTCCTGGTGGGTTGAAGGCCGGTTTGATCGCGCTGGGCCTGTCCCACCCCACATCCCATCAACCTTTATGTTATTTGTAAGGTGGGAGGCGAGGGGAGCAGGGACATAAATGTCAGGTGGGTGTTTTCTGTCCCATCTCCCCTTCCCCTTTCGGGATCGGTGTCGTCGTGTGAAACCAATCAACCACCACCACAACAACCCAACCGATTTAACAAATAATTAAAGAAGTGGAATATTTAATATGAGATATGTGGCCTGCCTCATTGTGTACGCCAGGCGTTTGGGTGCCTATCCGTTGCAAAATAAGAAAAGAGAAGAGATGGGAGACTCTATTTACCCATAATGCAGAATGCAGGGGATGCACTGAGGCCATAAAATTGCAGGTTGCACGGGATCAAAGCAGAGAGCTGGAAGAGAACTTCCAAATCTCTGGAAGATGGAACAGGAAAAATACAAAATGGGTGTGCAGTTTGAAGATAACCGTGATCTCTAGGACAAAAGATCTGGACAGGGTTCTCAAAAGACTTCCCCTGCAACGAAAAACCGTGTGCAAATACTATGATTATACAGGCAGCCCTTGACTTAACAACCACAATTGTGCTTCAAAATTTCCGTCGTTAAGTGAGACTTTTGTTAAGTGAGTTATGCCCCATTTTACCACATTTCTCGCCTGGAGTTGGTAAGTTAGTGACCCGGTTGTTAAGTGAATCTGGTTTCCCCATCGATTTTGCTTGTCAAAAGGTCGCAAAAGGGGATCACGTGACCCCCAGGACACAGGGATGGTCATCTGAATTTTGATCACGTGATCATGGGAAGGCTGCAAAGGCCGTAAGTGTAAAAAAAGGTGATAAGTCAGTGCCGTTGTAGCTTCGAACGGTCGCTAAATGAACTCTTGTAAGTTGAGGACTAACTGTAAGCTGCCTAGAGACACTGAAAGCGAATGGGGGAGCATATAAATTTCTCTAACTCTAAATAATAAATAAATCGTTAAAATCAATACAATCTGGAGCCAGCCACTCCTTAAGTGACCCATAGTCCTGACTCTGCTGTAAGTGAAGCTGGAGTTGAAAACTGTGTTTATTCCACAATTCTGCATTCCTCTGAATAGCAGCCCAAGGCGAAAGTGCGTAAAATGGCCTTGGAATTACATTTTAATCAGAATGGAGCTGGAAGGGACCTTGGAGGTCTTCTAGTCCAGCCCCCTGCTCAAGCAGGAGACCCTATATGCCGTTTCAGGCAGGTGGCTGTCCAGTCTTAAAAACCTCCCGCGAGGAAGCACCCAAAACTTCTGGTGGCCAGTTGTTCCGCTGGTTAATTGTTCTCACTGTTAGGAAGTTTCTCCTTAATTTCCAGGTTGCTTCTCTCCTTGATTAGTTTCCATCCGTTGCTTCTTGTCCTGCCTTCTGGTGCTTTGGAAAATAGGTTGACCCCGTCTTCTTTTAATCTTGCTTTCGGGGGCTTTGGAAAATAAACTGACCCAGAGTTGATTTTGCTGAAGACCATCCTCCATCTGGTTTAGAGCTGGCTATAAGGGGTAGGGTGGGAGGGGGTGAGCAAGAGCAAACAAGCATCCAAGGAGGAAAAGATTAGAGAGAATTTAGCGTTGTCAGCCTTGTAGTACTTCTTATAGTCAACCTTATAGTACTTCTACTCTGGAAGCTTTTCCGAAATTTTACCTCCGTTCCCCTTGAAGGCCAATATCCCTTCACCCTTCTCGGTTTAGCAGTCTGCTGCATTAAGAGGCTGCTTAATGCATTTAACGTAATTGGATTAGGGTGTTGTTGTTGTTTTCCATCCAGGGTTGGGGGGGGAGAAAGAGGAGGAGGGGGGTCATAAGACAACTGAAGGATGGAGAACGAGACACAGACTGCCGTGGGGATGATGCCCCCCTGGCCTGGAGTAAGCAGTCTTTAAGAGGCCTTGCAAAATCAGGGTTGAGAGCTGCTCACGTGATCCCACCTCTTCGGCCTCTGAGTCAGGGCTAAAGATGAGAGCACTTTATAAATGGAAACTGTGGACATGGAAAGAGTGAAGAAAGCATGAGGGAACTGCAGAGTGAAGGACGGAGGACAGGGAGAAAGACTTTCAGGTCACCAGAAAGAGAAGATTTTTAAAAAGCAAGCCACCATTTTTCACTTAGAATAGAATAGAGCTGGAAGAGACCTTGGAGGTCTTCTAGTCCAGCCCCCTGCTCAAGCAGGAGGTCCTATACCAGTGGTGGCGAACCTATGGCACGGGTGCCACAGGCGGCACTCAGAGCCCTCTCTGTGGGCACGCGTGCCGTCGCCCCAGTCCTAGGCCTTCAGCTGGGTTTTATAAAACCTTTTCGCTTTAGGCCTCCGCCACCGTGTGCAAAAAAAAAAAAAGGTTCAATCAATCAATCAATTTCAACTTCTCGCGGGGAAAAAAAAGATCTTGCAAAGTTGGAATTGATTGATTGAACTTTTTAGTCCCACCCAGTCTGCCATTACCACCACAGCCATGCACATCCAATGGGCCACACCCAGCCAATGGGCCACACCCACCCGGCACCCGACAATGCATAAATGGGTTTTGGGTTGCAGTTTGGGCACTCGGTCTCTAAAAGGTTCACCATCACTGTCCTATACCATCTCAGTCAGATACTGAGAAGAAACTGGACAGCCATTTGTCCAAAATGGTATAGGGGTACTTGCCTGAGCAGGGGCTTGGACTTGATGACCTCCAAGGTCCCTTCCAACTTTATTATTATTATTATTATCGTTGTTAATTGTCCAGTCTCTTTTTAAAAACTTACAGCGATGGAGGGCCCACGATTTCTGGTGGCAAGCTGTTCCACTGGTTGATTGTCCTCACTGTCAGGAAGTTTCTCCTTAATTCCAGGTTGCTTCTCTCCTTGATCAGCTTCCAACCATTGTTTCTCGTCCTTCCCTCTGGTGCTCTGGCGAACAACCTGACCCCCCTCTGCCTTGTGGCAGCCCCTCAGATACTTAGTCCTGATCCGTAATGTGGCCAGTTGCCCCAACTTTGATTAGCTTCAGGCCTTCCTCATCTGCTTCACATATTTAAAATAAGAAACCAATTTAGCACCCTTCTTTGGAAGGACTTGATAAAAATGCCTCATTTTGAATTAACTAAATCCCACTTGATTAAAAAAAAAAACCAGGTACCACCCAAGATGCTGGCTTTCCCAATTTGTGGCCTTCTAAGAAGGAGGAATAATAACTCCAGAATTATAAACGAACATGCTAACAACTGGGGTGAGGGGTGTGTGTGTGTAGTTCATCACAATTGATGGACATCTGACTGGGAAAAGTCAGGAGTAAGTGATTGGAGCACAGTTCCTTAACCTTTGTTGCTTGAAGATGGGTGGACTTCAACTCCCAGAATTCCGATGGCTGGGGAATTCTGGGAGTTGAAGTCCACCCATCTTCAAATGGCCAGGGTTGAGAAACACTGCACTGGATGCAAGTAAAAGACAACGTCCATTGCAAAAGGAAGAAAGGGAAATATCTGTTTGATATTATTTGGAAATTGTTAATGGAATGGGAGGAAGGCCCATAAATATTTCCATTTTTTGCAAAAGTTGGGCTATCACATCTGGGCTGTAAACACCTAAATGACTATAGTATTGTACAATAAATCATTTGCCATCTGGTGGCCATTCCAGGTATTGCACCTTCTGGTGCAATATATATATATATTTCCCACCTTTATTATTTTTATAAAAAACAAAAAAACCTCAAGGTGGTGAACACGCTCAATATTCCTTCCTTCTCCCATTTTCCCACAACAACTCTGTGAAATGATCCGGACTGAGAGGGACTGATTCAAAATCCCCTAATCGGCTTTCAGTCTCCTGCTGAAACTTTCATGCCTAAAGGAGGACTAGAACTCACTGTCTCCTGGTAATTGGCCCATAGTCATCCAGATGGCTCTGATGCCTAAGGTGGAATTAGAACTCACAGTCTTGTGGTGATTGGCCCAAATATTCATGTCTAAAGCGGGACTAGAACTCACTTTCTCCTGGTGATTGGCCCACAGTCACCCAGCTGGCTCTTATGCCCATGGCAGAATTAGAACTCATAGTCTCCTAGTGATTGGCTCAAACATTCATGCCTAAAGCTAGGGACTAGAATTCTAGTCCCCTAAAGCGGGACTAGAATTCACTGTCTCCTGATGATTGGCCCATAGTCATCCAGATGGCTCTTATGCCTAAAGTGGAACTAGAACTCACAGTCTAGTGGTGATTGGCCCAAATATTCATGCCTAAAGCAGGACTAGAACTCACTGTCTCCTGGTGATTGGCCCACAGTCACCCAGCTGGCTCTTATGCCTACGGCAGAATT
The DNA here is from genome assembly GCF_001527695.2 of Protobothrops mucrosquamatus. NCBI lineage: Eukaryota > Metazoa > Chordata > Lepidosauria > Squamata > Viperidae > Protobothrops > Protobothrops mucrosquamatus. The sequence goes on along the minus strand of NW_015390345.1, from coordinate 55,772 downwards.
AGAACTCACAGTCTTGTGGTGATTGGCCCAAAAATTCATGTCTAAAGCGGGACTAGAATTCACTGTCTCCTGATGATTGGCCCAGTCAGCCAGCTGGCCTAAGGCGGAACTAGAACGCATAGTCTCCTGGTGATTGGCCCAAAGTCATTCAGTCATTTTCATGCCTCAGGCAGGACTAGAACTCAGACCAAACTGGCTCCGGATTGCTTTGGAGGACCAGAGAGTTCCATAACAAAGGATTCAGAAACAGAACAAAGTCAGGAAGCCCAGCTTGATGGAGAGATTGAGATGCTCTATGACAGTGATGGCGACTCTTTTAGAGACCGAGTGCCCAAACTGCAATCCAAAACCCACTTATGCATCGTCAAGTGCTGGGCGTGGCTGCGGTGGTTCAATCAATCAATTCCAACTTTGCAAGATCTTTTTTTTTCCCGCGAGAAGTTGAAATTGACTGATTGAACCTTTTTTTTTTTTTTTGCACACGGCGGCGGAGGCCTAAAGCGAAAAGGTTTTATAAAACCCAGCTGAAGGCCTAAGACTGGGGCGACGGTGCACGTGCCCACAGAGAGGGCTCTGAGTGCCGCCTCTGGCACCCGTGCCATAGGTTCGCCACCACTGCTCTATGATTCCTGATGAGACTAGACTACCAGGCTTTCATAAACACCTTTAATGAAGGAAAAACAGCCATCTGCCAGCGCAACTTCTTCTACTTAAAAACCACAGCTGAAAAACTTTCCTAATGTTTTGTCGACATCTTTCTTGCAACCGAGTCTGTGGGCTTAGGCGCTGATCCGATGGAGAAAGCTGGACAATTATTGGCCACACTGGCTAAGTTTACGGAGGACAAATTAAATACACCAGGAAGGCGTCGCATTATTATTAATCCTCTGAGACATTTCTCTCTCTCGCTCACATTACAGAGGCCGAGTTTGCCCCCCCCCCACAGTAGACTTTGCCCCACGAAAAATTATCCTGGAAGCCATGGAGACGTCCCGCTACAATGAACAGGACAGAATGATCTCATCTGGAATGTATTATCTGTGGCCAGAACGTTAGTCATGTGTAAGACTAGACAGTTTTAAGCTCTTAATTTCCAAAACTGAATAATGCCGGATAGGAAATGGAACGTGTGACTTAAAGAAAGGCCGAGCCGAAGCAGAGACAGAATCGCGAGCTGTAAATTAGCAGAGCATGAAATGGAACATGTAAATATAAGGCCTGGAGGCTAAAACATACGAAGAACGGCTGCGGGAATTGGGTTTGGCTGGTCTAAAGAAAAGAAGAAACTGGGGTGACGTAATAGCAGTGTTTCAGTATTTGAGGGGCTGCCACAAGGAAGAGGGGGTCACGTTATTCTCCAAAGCACCAGAGGGAAGGACGAGAAACAATAGTTGGAAACTGATCAAGGAGAAAAGCAACCTGGATTTAAGGAGAAACTTCCTGACAGTGAGGACAATCAACCAGTGGAACAGCTTGCCACCAGAAATTGTGGGTGCTCCATCACTGGAGATTTTAAAGAAGAGGCTAGACAGTCACTTGTCTGAGATGGTATAGGGTCTCTTCACTTCTGGGTTCAGCAGAAGTGCCAGCATCAGTGCTGCTTTCCAGCTGATTGGTGCTTCTTCAGGGCTCAGCAGAAGCACTAGGATTCAGCGCCGTGCTTCTTCTTCTTCTTTCTTCTTCTTTCTTCTTCCTCCTCCTTCTTCCTCCTCTTCCTCTTTTCTTCTTCTTTCTTCCTCCTCATTCTTCTTCTTCCTCCTCCTTCTTCCTCTTCTTTTCTTCATTCTTCTTCTTCCTCCTCCTCATTCTTCCTCCTCCTCTTCTTCCTCCTCCTCCTCCTCCTTCTTCTTTTCTTCTTCCTCCTCCTCCTCCTTCCTCCTCCTCCTCCCTCTTCCTCCTCCTCCTCCTCCTTCTTCTTCTTTTCTTCTTCCTCTTCCTCCTCCTCACTCTTCTTCTTCCTCCACCTTCTTCTTCCTCCTCCTCCTTCTTCCTCCTCCTCCTCCCTCTTCTTCCTCCTCTTCCTCTTCTTTTCTTCTTCTTCCTCCTCCTCCTCCTCCTCCCTCTTCTTCCTCCTCCTCTTCTTCTTCCTCCTCTTCCTCTTCTTTTCTTCTTCTTCCTCCTCCTCCTCCTCCTCAAGGGAAAAAAACTGTCCAGTTGCCTTTTGAAAAAGCACCTTTGACTCCAACGGGGCTTGAACCCCAAAATATCCCAAGCTATTCGAAGTATGAAAACACAAAATCAGACCGTGTGAAGAAAAAAAACCCAAACCTGGATTAATTTACTGAATCGACGATCCAGCTTGATGGTTTTCCTTTTTCCTTTATTCCATCTCTAGCAGGCAGGCAAACGCAGCAGCCATGCAAAATGTCTGCGAGATGTTTTATTTTGACGCATCCTTGCTGAACAAGCGGCGGACCTTGGGAGGAAACTCAGCAGAGTCATCAGGTAATGTAATGTTGATGTAATCCTGCGGGTCACCGCAACCTTGGCCAACGCACGTTTAAAAAACACTCAAAAGGAGGTGTGGATTAATGTCAGCGTTTTCTTTAATGTTACCGATCAGAGACATAAAGAGGCTGAATGCAGAAGGTTCCGGGCTACTGGGGAAGCGATGATGGCGTCTAAAAATCTACAGAGGGAATAATTTAACAGCAGCATTCTTTTATATACTCAGTGAAAAAGCTCATGGCCAGTGGGAATAAGAGGCGAGGAGATATCTCATATCTGAAGAATCAGAAATGGAAGGGCAACCTCGGTAAGGTAGCCACCGAGGGTTTTCAAGACTTGGGAGGAAATTGCAATTTAAGCAGGCATATTGAGGTGGAATGAAATAGCAGCGTTGTATACGTAGGCAATGTAACAGCGATGGGGTAGGGGAAGGGAGAGATGGACGACGAGGAAGTTCTCCAGCTTTTTACACGGGCTCCATCTGCAGTTCATCAGTCTCCCCGGATTCCAGTTCGTGGAAGGCGGCATGTGAACCAATGACGACCAACGTGGCGCCTGCAGAGAACAACAGAAGACACAATGGGAAAGGAGGCCACGGGGTGATCTCTCTCTCTCTCTCTTCCCCATCTAAGTCTTTCTCTTAGAGGCCCTAAGGATCTCTTAGGGCAAAAACTGGATGCACCAGAGTAGAAAGGAAAGATTCAGACACACAGATGGCCTCGGAAAACCTACCGAGGAAATAAGAGGGCTGCAGTTCCTGAGAAGGAACTATTGTAACGTTTAAGGTATTCGCCCCCATTTTCAAGGAGAAGTCAGCATATGTCACCTAGTTTGGGAATGAAACGTGCAGAAGAAAACCACCAAACTCAGAGAGCACCAAGGACCCCCACAGTCCTCCTCCTCTTCCTCCTCCATTCTGCAAACCCCACTCCCTGATGGTGTTACCTAGTTTGGTCATGAAACGTCTGCAAGAAAACCACCAAGCTCAAAGAGCACCAAAGACCCCACTATCCTCCTCCTCCTCCTCCTCCTCCTCCCACCTTTCTCCTNCCCCCCCCTCCTCCTCCTCCTCCTCCTCCCACCTTTCTCCTTCTCCTCCACTATGAAAACCCCACTCCCTCCTAGCACTGATGATGTTACCTAGTTTGGTCATGAAACGTCTGCAAGAAAATTCACCAAGCTGAGAGAGCACTGAAGACCCCACTATCATCCTCCTCCTCCTCCTCCTCCTCCTCCTCCCACCTTTCTCCTAATCCACTATGAAAACCCCACTCCCTCCTAGCACTGATAATGTTACCTAGTTTGGTCATGAAACGTCTGCAAGAAAACCACCAAGCTCAAAGAGCACTAAAGACTCCACTATCATCCTTCTCCCTCCTCCTCCTCTTCCTCCTCCTCCTCCTCCCACCTTTCTCCTTCTCCTCCACTGTGCAAACCCCACTCCTTCCTAGCACTGATAATGTTACCGAGTTTGGTCATGAAACGTCTGCCAGAAAAGCACCACGCTCAGGGAGCACCAAGGAACCCCCAGAACAGATGCGTGCTGTCCTCCTGGAGCGGCCTTTTCCTCTTTACTCACCCAGCACCCAAAAGACAGCTGAGCCGGCACCCGCCAGCCAGAAGAAAGGAAAAGAGACAGCTCCAGCCAGACTGTATTGATGGGCTGTGCTGAGTTCTCGCCCTAGAGGGAAAGACGGTGAGTTAGAAAGCAGGCTGGGTTTCAACTGTTAAAAAAAAAAAGAGAAGGTGGCAGTCTCGAATGCTCGGCTGAAGAGATGCCGGCCTTGAGGTCCCATTTTTGCTTTCTGTGGTTTAGCATCTCTACACAACAGAGCTGGAACCTAGCAAAAGCAAGGGATTTTGTGCCAGACTGACTCTGTTCTTGTTGGGTGCAGCGCCATCTTGTGGCTATTCTGGGAAATGTAGCTTTCAAGGACTTGCTGACAAGAAATTACTTTCAAGTTACAGTCGTGGCCAAAATTGTGGAAACCTTTTGGGAAAAGTACACAGTAGAAATGCCACCTTTGGTAGCTTTCAACAAGCAAGGAGATGGGTGTTTCTTTTTTTAAATTGTAGAAGACATTAAATAAGAGGAAAAAAAATAGAAATTTGTGTTATTATTGCACGTTGCACTGTGGGGACAAAAGATTTAAATAGAAACACAGCTTCTAATATTTGGCTTTTAATCTGGTTTTACAGGGGTTTATATTTTTATGTTTTGTATTTGTACTGTTTTAATATGCTGTGCACCGCCCTGAGTCCTGCGGGAGAAGGGCGGTATATAAATTAAATTATAATAATAATAATAATAATAATTGCCACTTACCAAGCAGAACAAGCTGTGACTGTTGGGTCTTCAAGTACATGATGTAACACGCCCCAAAGAACACAGCAAGTGCAATCAGAAGTAATGGCGATGTGATGCTAACAGGCGAGAAGGAAAGACCAACGGGGTTAAATGCATCATGAAACAACATGGAAGAACAAAACCAATTTTCTTGCTAGTTCCACGAAATTAAAGTTGAATTTATCACAACCTGGCTGAACCCATTACAATTAAGAATGGAAGACCTCTGTACAAATACACTACTTGTATATTAGGGTAGTGTATTAATTTCTTTACAGATCTTCCTTGGTGACTATTTTTCTAAAAGCTCTACAAACTAACATTCTATCAATCTTTGTGTCCGGGAACAAAGGGGGAATTATCTACTAGATCCTGAATGCTCCCTTGCATGACTGGGTATAGGCCGTTCGTAATCTTTTTCCATGATGCATATTGTAGACAGAATTTTATCCAAACAGGCCCTGGATCAGTGACCTTGCCAAGAAAAAATAAGAGTCAGGCATCTGTACCAAACTGAGATTACATCAAGATGACAAAATGCGTGTGGTAATGTCACAATGCCAAGTTCTCTGGATATACGTGCGTCCCAATGTCTGATGCAAGAATGTAAGTTGTCATTTTTGCTCATGACGAATGTGTTGTGGTTTGACCCTTCCTTATTTCCCTACACACTGATGCCTGTGGGCACAGACTGAGACTCTTCTGCTTATCTCTTTGTGTCTCTAACGTACAGCTTAGTGCACGGGCACAAACTACAGCTTAGGCAATACATTCCCCTCCCTTCATTCTTTTTTACAATTAGGTGCTAAGAGCGTCTTCTTGAAATGCAAGTTTCAAAGAAACAAGAGTTTTGATGGCACCAAGATGCTTTTTCAGGAGGCAACTGGACTTTCTTGTTTTTTTCTTTGAAGACGTTTCGCTTCTCATCCAAGTAAGCTTCTCCAGCTTCTTGGATAAGAAGCGAAACGTTTTTAAAGAAAAAAAATAAGGAAGTCCAGTTGCCTCCTGAAAAAGCATCTTTGGGGCAACCATGATTTGGATGACTGAGAATCTCCATAGGCATTTTGATTGTCCAGTTAGGACGGCCAAAGGTGGTTGACTTTTTCAAGGGATTGTCCCTGGCTTCAGGAACTTTCTCTGCACAAACGAAGGCCTGTGCATCCTCAGTGATGTTTGCAGCACCGAGTCGGGAGAATTCATCTCCACATAGAAGTAAACGAAGAAGCCATCCCATCTACTCACAGGCAATAGACGATCAGTCCTAGGAAGACGAAGACGTAATTGCTCTGGAAATATTCCACGTTGCGGACAAGACGTTTACACAGTTCCCCAAAATTCTGAGGCTTTGCAAAACGTTTCTGGTCCAGGAAGTTGGCCCAGGGGCGAATGGTAGCCCTCCGCTGCTCTAGCCATTCCTTAGCTGGGCCTTGGGGCAAAAGGGCTGGGATGTTGATCCTAGAAGGGACAAAGTCAGAAGGCCAGGAAAGAATTAGAAGAATGTTCTTAAAAATAAACATGAAGGAAAAAAAGTCCAGTTGCCTTTTGAAAGCACCACAATCAGGACCTGGATGACTGAGTATCTCCATAGACAGGTCAGTACCTTAGCTCTTTTTAAAAAGCAGTGTTCCAACTCTGGGGACAACAGAGTTGTCCTCAGAGTGTTAAATTACAATTCCTCTTAAGGAATTTCATTCAAACAGAACATAGAGACAAGCACATAGAGATAAACAACATTTATATACCATCAAAATGCCAAAAAGGACCCAAACATCTCCTCACCAGCAATCAACACCCAGCTGAGCAGAAATTAACACCAAGGTTAGCATCAGACCAACAATAAAAATAAATAAACACTACCCCAATCAAGGAACTATCAACCCCGACAAATAAGCTAANAAAGACCCCACTATCCTCCTCCTCCTCCTCCTCCTCCTCCTCCTCCCACCTTTCTCCTTCTCCTCCACTATGAAAACCCCACTCCCTCCTAGCACTGATGATGTTACCTAGTTCGGTCATGAAACGTCTGCAAGAAAAGCACCAAGCTCAAAGTGCACTAAAGACCCCACTATCCTCCTCCTCCTCCTCCTTCCACCTTTCTCCTTCTCCTCCACTATGAAAACCCCACTCCCTCCTAGCACTGATGATGTTACCTAGTTTGGTCATGAAACGTCTGCAAGAAAACCACCAAGCTCAAAGAGCACTAAAGACTCCACTATCATCCTTCTCCCTCCTCCTCCTCTTCCTCCTCCTCCTCCTCCTCCCACCTTTCTCCTTCTCCTCCACTGTGCAAACCCCACTCCTTCCTAACACTGATGATGTTACCTAGTTTGGTCATGAAACGTCTGCCAGAAAAGCACCACGCTCAGGGAGCACCAAGGAACCCCCAGAACAGATGCGTGCTGTCCCCCTGGCGCGGCCTTTTCCTCTTTACTCACCCAGCACCCAAAAGACAGCTGAGCCGGCGCCCGCCAGCCAGAAGAAAGGAAAAGAGACAGCTCCAGCCAGACTGTATTGATGGGCTGTGCTGAGTTCTCGCCCTAGAGGAAAAGACGGTGAGTTAGAAAGCAGGCTGGGTTTCAACTGTTAAAAAAAAAGAGAGAAGGTGGCAGTCTCGAATGCTCGGCTGAAGAGATGCCGGCCTTGAGGTCCCATTTTTGCTTTCTGTGGTTTAGCATCTCTACACAACAGAGCTGGAACCTAGCAAAAGCAAGGGATTTTGTGCCAGACTGACTCTGTTCTTGTTGGGTGCAGCGCCATCTTGTGGCTATTCTGGGAAATGTAGCTTTCAAGGACTTGCTGACAAGAAATTACTTTCAAGTTACAGTCGTGGCCAAAATTGTGGAAACCTTTTGGGAAAAGTACACAGTAGAAATGCCACCTTTGGTAGCTTTCAACAAGCAAGGAGATGGGTGTTTCTTTTTTTAAATTGTAGAAGACATTAAATAAGAGGGGAAAAAAATAGAAATTTGTGTTATTATTGCACGTTGCACTGTGGGGACAAAAGATTGCCACTTACCAAGCAGAACAAGCTGTGACTGTTGGGTCTTCAAGTACATGATGTAACACGCCCCAAAGAATACAGCAAGTGCAATCAGAAGTAATGGCGATGTGATGCTAACAGGCGAGAAGGAAAGACCAACGGGGTTAAATGCATCACGAAACAACATGGAAGAACAAAACCAATTTTCTTGCTAGTTCCACGGAATTAAAGATGAATGTATCACAACCTGGCTGAACCCATTACAATTAAGAATGGAAGACCTCTGTACAAATACACTACTTGTATCTTAGGGTAGTGTATTAATTTCTTTACAGATCTTCCTTGGTGACTATTTTTCTAAAAGCTCTACAAACTAACATTCTATCAATCTTTGTGTCCGGGAACAAAGGGGGAATTATCTACTAGATCCTGAATGCTCCCTTGCATGACTGGGTATAGGCCGTTCGTAATCTTTTTCCATGATGCATATTGTAGACAGAATTTTATCCAAACAGGCACTGGATCAGTGACCTTGCCAAGAAAAAATAAGAGTCAGGCATCTGTACCAAACTGAGATTACATCAAGATGACAAAATGTGTGTGGTAATGTCACAATGCCAAGCTCTCTGGATATACGTGCGTCCCAACGTCGGATGCAAGAATGTAAGTTGTCATTTTTGCTCATGACGAATGTGTTGTGGTTTGACCCTTCCTTATTTCCCTACACACTGATGCCTGTGGGCACAGACTGAGACTCTTCTGCTTATCTCTTTGTGTCTCTAACGTACAGCTTAGTGCACGGGCACAAACTACAGCTTAGGCAACACATTCCCCTCCCTTCATTCTTTTCTACAATTAGGTGCTAAGAGCGTCTTCTTGAAATGCAAGTTTCAAAGAAACAAGAGTTTTGATGGCACCAAGATGCTTTTTCAGGAGGCAACTGGACTTTCTTGTTTTTTTCTTTGAAGACGTTTCGCTTCTCATCCAAGTAAGCTTCTCCAGCTTCTTGGATAAGAAGCGAAATGTTTTTAAAGAAAAAAAACAAGAAAGTCCAGTTGCCTCCTGAAAAAGCATCTTTGGGGCAACCATGATTTGGATGACTGAGAATCTCCATAGGCATTTTGATTGTCCAGTTAGGACGGCCAAAGGTGGTTGACTTTTTCAAGGGATTGTCCCTGTCTTCAGGAACTTTCTCTGCACAAACGAAGGCCTGTGCATCCTCAGTGATGTTTGCAGCACCGAGTCGGGAGAATTCATCTCCACATAGAAGTAAACAAAGAAGCCATCCCATCTACTCACAGGCAATAGACGATCAGTCCTAGGAAGACGAAGACGTAATTGCTCTGGAAATATTCCACGTTGCGGACAAGACGTTTACACAGTTCCCCAAAATTCTGAGGCTTTGCAAAACGTTTCTGGTCCAGGAAGTTGGCCCAGGGGCGAATGGTAGCCCTCCGCTGCTCTAGCCATTCCTTAGCTGGACCTTGGGGCAAAAGGGCTGGGATGTTGATCCTAGAAGGGACAAAGTCAGAAGGCCAGGAAAGAATTAGAAGAATGTTCTTAAAAATAAACATGAAGGAAAAAAAAGTCCAGTTGCCTTTTGAAAGCACCACAATCAGGATCTGGATGACTGAGTATCTCCATAGACAGGTCAGTACCTTAGCTCTTTTTAAAAAGCAGTGTTCCAACTCTGGGGACAACAGAGTTGTCCTCAGAGTGTTAAATTACAATTCCTCTTAAGGAATTTCATTCAGACAGAACATAGAGACAAGCACATAGAGATAAACAACATTTATATACCATCAAAATGCCAAAAAGGACCCAAACATCTCCTCACCAGCAATCAACACCCAGCTGAGCAGAAATTAACACCAAGGTTAGCATCAGACCAACAATAAAAATAAATAAACACTACCCCAATCAAGGAACTATCAACCCCGACAAATAAGCTAA
>NW_015390345.1:41846-44962 GCF_001527695.2 Protobothrops mucrosquamatus | reverse complement strand
TATATGTTCACCACCCGAGTTATTTGTAAAAATAATAAAGGTGGATTCAAATAAATAAATACACACACACACACCCCAGCTGCTTTCATGCCCAAGGTGGGACTAGAACTCACCATCTCCTGGTGATTGGCCCAAAGTCCCCCAGCTGGGTTTCATGCCTAAGGCGGGACTAGAACTCACCATCTCCTGGTGATTGGCCCAAAGTCACCCAGTTAGCTTTCATGTCTACGGCAGGACTAGAACTCACCATCTCCTGGTGATTGGCCCAAAGTCACCCAGTTAGCTTTCAGGTCTACGGCAGGACTAGAACTCACCATCTCCTGGTGATTGGCCCAAAGTCACCCAGTTAGCTTTCAGGTCTATGGCAGGACTAGAACTCACCATCTCCTGGTGATTGGCCCAAAGTCACCCAGTTAGCTTTCAGGTCTATGGCAGGACTAGAACTCACCATCTCCTGGCGACTGGCCCAAAGTCCCCCAGCTGGCTTTCATGCCTTAAGGCGGAACTAGAACTCACCATCTCCTGGTGATTGGCCCAAAGTCACCCAGTTAGCTTTCATGCCTAAGGCAGGACTAGAACTCCCCGTCTCCTGGCGATTGGCCCAAACTCCCCCAGCCAGCTTTCACGCCTAGAACTAGAACTCACTGACCCCCAGTTTCTAGCCTGATGCCTGCACCCCTACACCATATTAGCTTTCTTCAGATAACTACACTAGCATAACATATAAACTACATCCCATTATAATCTATTGCAGTGTTTCTCAACCTTGACCATTTTAAGGCATGTGGACTTCAACTCCCAGAATTCCACAGCCAGCAATGCTGGCTGTGGAATTCTGGGAGTTGAAGTCCACATGCCTTAAAATGGTCAAGGTTGAGAAACACTGATCTATTGTGTCTTTAGTAAATATCCCTTACCTTCTTTCCTTGCCCTTCCTCTCTCTCTCTCAAGCTCACCCTCTTTTAAAAGCAGCTAACATGGGCCTCTCACCGGGCTTTATCTGGCCAGCGCTGGACACTGGATACTGCCTTACTCCCCGCCCTGGCACAAATTCCCTCTGAGGAATGAGCCCACCGCCCCAATTCCAGACCCAGCTCCTGGTGGGGCTGTCCCGTGGCTCCAGCTCAGGCAGCATCGGGTGTGTCCCCCATGTTTTGGTCCGCAAGCCGGCAAAAAAGAGCTTGGCCGCCCCGTCCCTTCCCAGGCATCCACGACCTGGGACAAAAAAAAGGGTCCCTCCGATGCTGCGCGGTCCAGTCTCTCCTGCATCCGGGGTTGCCCCTGGCAACAGACCCTCGCTCACCTCTAGCCGCACCCGGTCCAGCTCCTCGGCGGAAGCGATCGGTCTGCGTGGCAAGGGGAGGGAGGGGATAGAACGCGGATGTTTACTTTCCGAGGGCGCGGAGCCTACTGGGAAATAGAGTCTTTGTGCTCAGCTCAGTCATTTGCATAAATAGCATCACGTAGCCAGGTTTTTTGTTTTTTTTTTTGCTGTTGTTCTATGCGATCGTTTTTTCCTTGCAGGTAAAAAAAAAAAGTGAACTTATCGTGTCTAATGCATAAGAGAAAATAACAGGAACCTGCCGTGCCCCCTCTTAGCTTGGAAGCTATGCTGGCTGAGGATGATGGGTAGTGTAGTACTGACCGAGATTTGTCATTGTTACAGCAACGGTTAGCAGCGATATTCCAGTTTGCTTGCTTTGGCGACCCACACATTTTGGTTCCTGGGATTCCGCTTCCTATTCTGTGTCCTGGTTAAATAGTTACTAGCTTTCAATCTTAAATTCAGAATAAACACATCAATCCCGATAAAAGAGTGCTAAAAGAGTGGCTCCATTGGGTGGTTAGTTATAATCCTTGTTTTTATAAGGCTAGATTTCTGCATGGCTAAGTAAGTACGTTGTACGTTGTACAAATGCAGCCAATTGTGATATGGTTAGGAATAACTTCTTGTCGTTTGCCAAGTCAACAAATAAAACCCTTTTTTTTTTTTTATTTCTGTCACTGAAAACCAGAACAAAAACCGGTTAGGCTTTGTGATTCATAACTTCAGGAGGGACATTGTAAAAGAAGAACTATGTTAGTTTATAGCAGTGTTTCTAAGTTTCCAGCTTTAGTATGTACAGATCAACTCCCAGAATTCCCCCGCCAGCTCTGCTGGGGAATTCTGGGAATTGAAATCCATACATCTTAAAGTTGCTGAAATTCAGAAACACTGCTCTGTACTAGAGCAACAAAAAATTGGAAGAAGTTTGGTAGTTTCTTTTTTTTTTACAAATTTTATTAAAAGGCAGAGCTATAATCCTGAACTGTATCTCTCATCATCAGATGCCAAACGATGTAGACTGATGGAGGGTTTAAGTTGGGGTGAGATTGGGCCTCAGGAAAAACTGATGACTGGCAAAGACTGGAAACAGAAGCAGTAGCAAATCTTATGCTTCTACCTCAAGGGTGCCCAACCTTGGTGACTTTAAGACCTGTGGACTTCAACTCCCAGAATTCCCCAGCATATATCTGGTTGGGGAATTCTGGGAATTGAAGTCCACAGGTCTTAAAGTTGCCATGATTGGACACTTCGTTTCTACAGTATAGTTTTCTTCCAATTTCATGCCAATATAGACCCAAGGATGGGTGGATAGTACGGTAACTACACTCTGGGAAAAGGCAATAATCAAAGGAACTCACACCCTGCTTAAGACCCCAGCCTTAACACAAGAATACCCCAGCAATCAATGCTCATAATGGAATTTATGAGGCATGACTGTAATACAATGCAGAATTACTTAGTAAACTTCCCTGAACGCAGCGATGTTTACTTCTAAATGCATACTTTCCTATGATAAAGGTTTAGACAACAGATTTTCAGCCAGCAGAAATGTAGTTGCTACCTTTTTTTAGATATGCAAACGTATAGATATATCCATATCCATCCATCCATATGTATAGCTATGCAAATTCTGTTTAGGTTGTCCTTGACTTGAGATTATAATTGAGTCCAACATTTCTGCTATCCAGTGAGACATTGGATAAGTGAATTTTGTCCCATTTTACAACCTTTCCTGCCAAAGTTGTTAAATGAATCGCCGCAGTTGTTAAGTGAGTGACACGGTTGCTAA
>NW_015390345.1:20629-41613 GCF_001527695.2 Protobothrops mucrosquamatus | reverse complement strand
TATCCATATCCATCCATCCATATGTATAGCTATGCAAATTCTGTTTAGGTTGTCCTTGACTTGAGATTATAATTGAGTCCAACATTTCTGCTATCCAGTGAGACATTGGATAAGTGAATTTTGTCCCATTTTACAACCTTTCCTGCCAAAGTTGTTAAATGAATCGCCGCAGTTGTTAAGTGAGTGACACGGTTGCTAAGTGAATCCGGCTTCCCCATTGACTTTGCTTGTCAGAAGGTCGCAAAAGGGGATCACGTGACCGTCATAAATATGAACAAGTTGCTGTCAGGTCCCCAAATATATTTGGATTTTTGCCGACAAAGAGTTAAAGGGAGACGAGTATAGCTATTTCGAGCTATTTAGCTCTCATCAGCTAGCCATACCCTTCTGAGATTCGAACCTGGGCTGCTTGTAGGTTAGGCAGCTGTATTAACCTCTAGGCCACAGGTTCTCCTCACTTCTGTCAGCTGAACCAGGGAAGAGGAATTAAGTGTTTTCCCGGTGAAGCCGGTCTGTCAGAACACCCGGTTTACAAAGCAATCTACTTATTGTTTTTAGCCCCAATCTAGGAGTGTTTTTCACTTTCTGCTTTCCTTCTTCCACCTCTCTCCACCTGAGAAAGGAATGTGTCTCCCTTATCAGGGAGACGGTTACAGAGAAATGAAAGCTGGAGAAGACCTTGAGCTGCGTGCCAACTGTGTCGGTTCCCCACTCATTGTGCCACCTGTGGGTTGGCTAGATTTCAAATGGACATTATAACTTTGGTGGGAGGAGGACTATTGCTGATTTAACTATACCAGGGGTAGGCAACCTTGGTTTCGTTTATGACTCGTGGACTTCAACTCCCAGAATTCCTGAGCCAGCCACGCTGAGGGGAAAGGGAGAGGTTTCCAAGCTGAGCCATGCTGGCTCAGGAATTCTGGGAGTTGAAGTCCACGAGTCATAAAAGAGCCAAGGTGGCCTACCCCTGAACTATACCCTTCAAGCGGGATTTTCCCCAGATCTCGCCTTGACTTCCTTCCTGTCACTGAGCCCTCCTTTTGAGACAAGGCCTGTTTCAAGAGTTCTGCTTTTCTTGGGTGGTTAGCTGAGGTGGGTCCTTACAGTTGCCAAGGGTCTGAATTTTGATCACGTGACCCACGTGGGATGCTGCAACAGTCGTGTGAAAATGGTCATAAGTCACTTCAGTGCCATTGCAACTTTGAACGGTTGCTAACTGAAATGTTGCAAGTCAAGGATTACTTGCACTTGCAACTGCAGAAGAGAACATCTGTCTGTCCTACCAGAGCAGATACGTTAGGCCTATTGCAGATCCCTTCCTTGAAATATTGCCATTTTGTGGGACATCTCCATTGAATGCTTTCTCCATTGTAACCCCCCCCCTATGGAACTCCCTCCCCCTTGACATTCGACAGCCCCCCCCCCCTTATCTTTCCCGAGACACTCCATGCCTGTTCTTCTCCCAAGCTTTGAAATAAAATGAGGTCAGAACGGGATAAGAATGTGGTAGAAATGTGTGGTTGTGGCACCAGTTTGCATTTTAATTTTTTTTATCGCTGCTGGTTTTTATTTTTTAATATTTTATATTGTTTTGCAAGTTAAAAGCTGTCAAGAATGATTTTAAGATGGGCAGCTGCATGAATATTTTAAATGAATAAAGTCAATTGTGATAGAATAATGTGTGAAAGCGCAGAACTATTTGGTTCAAATGTTCACTTATAGCCAGAAAAATCAGCTGATTTCAGCACATTTAGTGACGTTTCACAAACACATTACCAAGCAATCGGAAGGAACATAACGGTTCCCATTTCCAAAAGTATTATTTTAAAAAATGCACACAATCTTAGATCCAGATTTATTTATTAGGGCATTGATTTCAGGGTGGAATAAACATAAAAATGCCTGTTATTGAATCTTCTTGCAAGAGCATAGCTCTTTTGTTAGCATCAAGAGGACGCTGCATTCAGAATCTAGTTCACCGTAGGATCTCCAAACTTGGCAACTTTAAGATTTGTGAACCTCAACTCCCAGAATTCCCTAGCCAGCACGGAAGAATTCTGGGAGTTGAAGTCCACAAGGCTTAAGGTTGTCAAGTTTAAAGACCCCTGATTTAGGACTATCAGATCTGGTCTGCAAGATTCTGGATGGCGATCAGATGACCAAAGAGAGAAAGAAAGCAGCTAGAAGATAAGTATAATGTTGTATTTACTCATCATTATATCTAATTCCTTATGGGCTGTAATTTTTTTCTTTTTCTTCGATGTTTTTCAGTTTTATATACGTATATAATATGTGTGTGTGTTTTGGTGCGTATTCTTTTCTGTAGAATTTTGCATTTGCAAACTTTAGTAAACAACGAGGCAGGAAAATTAATTCTGCTGTAATTTTGGATCCTCTTTCTTTCTCACTTCAGATCTGTCAGCTCTAGCTTTGTTCCCCCCCCCCCAACTCATTTCTTCAACTCTTCCTTTGCTTTCTACAGGTGAAGACCGGACACTTCTTTTGTCTTCTCAATTCCTGTTCAGCTCTCTAGCCATCTGACAGAGACCACACAGCATACAGCAGGACATGACCATCCAGTCTTCACAGATAGACCCCTGAGTGGAAAAAACAAAGCCCTGGGTTAAAATGGGAGGTCGAATTCATGATGAGATTCAAGATGGAGGAAGGAGGGGAGGTGATTTCCTCTTTTGTCTCTTTAAGGGAAGAAAAAAGGCATTGTCACAGCTGCCAAAAAAGCCAACACAGTGCTGGGCTGCATTAACAGAGGGATAGAATCAAGATCACGTGAAGTGTTAATACCACTTTACAATGCCTTGGTAAGGCCACACTTGGAATACTGCATCCAGTTTTGGTCAACACGATGTAAAAAAGATGTTGAGACTCTAGAAAGAGTACAGAGAAGAGCAACAAAGATGATCAGGGGACTGGAGGCTAAAACATATAAGGAACGGTTGCTGGAATTGGGTATGTCTAGTTTAACAAAGAGAAGGACAAGGGGGGACATGATAGCAGTCTTCCAGTATCTCAGGAGCTGCCACAAAGAAGAGGGAGTCAAGCTATTCTCCAAAGCGCCTGAAGGCAGGACAAGAAGCAAGGGATGAAAACTAACCAAAGAGAGAAGCAACCTAGAACTAAGGAGAAACTTCCTGACAGTTAGAACAATTAACCAGTGGAACAACCTGCCTCCAGAAGCGGTGAATGCTCCAAACACTGGAAGTTTTTAAGAAGAGACTGGACAGCAATTTGTCTNTATCCATATCCATCCATCCATATGTATAGCTATGCAAATTCTGTTTAGGTTGTCCTTGACTTGAGATTATAATTGAGTCCAACATTTCTGCTATCCAGTGAGACATTGGATAAGTGAATTTTGTCCCATTTTACAACCTTTCCTGCCAAAGTTGTTAAATGAATCGCCGCAGTTGTTAAGTGAGTGACACGGTTGCTAAATGAATCCGGCTTCCCCATTGACTTTGCTTGTCAGAAGGTCACAAAAGGGGATCACGTGACTCCCGGGACCGTCATAAATATGAACAAATTGCTGTCAGGTCCCCAAATATATTTGGATTTTTGCCGACAAAGAGTTAAAGGGAGACGAGTATAGCTATTTCGAGCTATTTAGCTCTCATCAGCTAGCCATACCCTTCTGAGATTCAAACCTGGGCTGCTTGCAGGTTAGGCAGCTGTATTAACCTCTAGGCCACAGGCTCTCCTCACTTCTGTCAGCTGAACCAGGGAAGAGGAATTAAGTGTTTTCCCGGTGAAGCCGGTCTGTCAGAACACCCGGTTTACAAAGCAATCTACTTATTGCTTTTAGCCCCAATCTAGGAGTGTTTTTCGCTTTCTGCTTTCCTTCTTCCACCTCTCTCCACCTGAGAAAGGAATGTGTCTCCCTTATCAGGGAGACGGTTACAGAGAAATGAAAGCTGGAGAAGACCTTGAGCTGCGTGCCAACTGTGTCGGTTCCCCACTCATTGTGCCACCTGTGGGTTGGCTAGATTTCAAATGGACATTATGACTTTGGTGGGAGGAGGACTATTGCTGATTTAACTATCCCAGGGGTAGGCAACCTTGGTTTCGTTTATGACTCGTGGACTTCAACTCCCAGAATTCCTGAGCCAGCCATGCTGAGGGGAAAGGGAGAGGTTTCCAAGCTGAGCTATGCTGGCTCAGGAATTCTGGGAGTTGAAGTCCACGAGTCATAAAAGAGCCAAGGTGGCCTACCCCTGAACTATACCCTTCAAGCGGGATTTTCCCCAGATCTCGCCTTGACTTCCTTCCTGTCACTGAACCCTCCTTTTGAGACAAGGCCTGTTTCAAGAGTTCTGCTTTTCTTGGGTGGTTAGCTGAGGTGGGTCCTTACAGTTGCCAAGGGTCTGAATTTTGATCATGTGACCCACGTGGGATGCTGCAACGGTCATGTGAAAATGTTCATAAGTCACTTCAGTGCCATTGTAACTTTGAACGGTCGCTAACTGAAATGTTGCAAGTCAAGGATTACTTGCACTTGCAACTGCAGAAGAGAACATCTGTCTGTCCCACCAGAGCAGATACGTTAGGCCTATTGCAGATCCCTTCCTTGAAATATTGCCATTTTATGGGACATTGAATGCTTTCTCCATTGTAACCCCCACCCTATGAAACTCCCTCCCCCTTGACATTTGACAGCCCCCCCCCCTTTATCTTTCCCGAGACACTCCACGCCTATTCTTCTCCTAAGTTTTGAAATAAAATGAGCTCAGAACAGGATCAGAAAGTGGTAGAAGTGTGTGGTTGTGGCACCAGTTTGCATTTTAATTTTTTATCGCTTTAATTTTTTATATTATTTTTTTTAATGTTTTATAGTTTTGCAAGTTAATGTTTTTTTATGTTTTATATTGTTTTGCAAGTTAAAAGCTGTCAAGAATGGTTTTAAGATGGGCAGCTGCATGAATATTTTAAATGAATAAAGTCAATTGTGAGAGAATAATGTGTGAAAGCGCAGAGCTATTTGGTTGAAATGTTCACTTATAGCCAGAAAAATCAGCTGATTTCAGCACATTTAGTGACGTTTCACAAACACGTTACCAAGCAATCGGAAGGAACATGACGGTTCCCATTTCCAAAAGTATTATTTTTAAAAATGCACACAATCTTAGATCCAGATTTATTTATTAGGGCATTGATTTCAGGGTGGAATAAACATAAAAAATCCCTGTTATTGAATCTTCTTGCAAGAGTATGCTCTTTTGTTAGCATCAAGAGGCCGCTGCATTCAGAATCTAGTTCACCGTAGGATCTCCAAACTTGTCAACTTTAAGATTTGTGGACCTCAACTCCCAGAATTCCCTAGCCAGCACAGAAGAATTCTGGGAGTTGAAGTCCACAAGGCTTAAAGTTGTCAAGTTTGAAGAGCCCTGATTTAGGACTATCAGATCTGGTCTGCAAGATTCTGGATGGCGATCAGATGACCAAAGAGAGAAAGAAAGCAGCTAGAAGATAAGTATAATTTTGTATTTACTCATCATTATATCTAATTCTTTATGGGCTGTAATTTTTTTCTTCTTCTTCGATGTTTTTCAGTTTTATATACGTATATAATATGTGTGTGTGTTTTGGTGCATATTCTTTTCGGTAGAATTTTGCATTTGCAAACTTTAGTAAACAACGAGGCAGGAAAATTAATTCCGCTGTAATTTTGGATCCTCTTTCTTTCTCACTTCAGATCTGTCAGCTCTAGCTTTGTTCCCCCCCCCCCCAACTCATTTCTTCAACTCTTCCTTTGCTTTCTCCAAGTGAAGACAGGACACTTCTTCTGTCTTCTCAATTCCTGTTCAGCTCTCTAGCCATCTGACAGAGACCACACAGCATACAGCAGGACATGACCATCCAGTCTTCACAGATAGACCCCTGAGTGGAAAAAACAAAGCCCTGGGTTAAAATGGGAGGTCGTATTCATGATGAGATTCAAGATGGAGGAAGGAGGGGAGGTGATTTCTTCTTTTGTCTCTTTAAGGGAAGAAAAACGGCATTTACATCACCATGATGTAAAAAAGATGCTGAGACTCTAGAAAAAGTACAGAGAAGAGCAACAAAGATGATTAGGGGACTGGAGGCTAAAACATATAAGGAACGGCTGCTGGAATTGGGTATGTCTAGTTTAATGAAGAGAAGGACGAGGGGGGACATGATAGCCGTGTTCCAATATCTCAGGGGCTGCCCCAAAGAAGAGGAAGGAGTCAAGCTATTCTCCAAAGCCCCTGAAGGCAGGACAAGAAGCAACGGGTGGAAACTAATCAAGGAGAGAAGCAACCTAGAACTAAGGAGAAACTTCCTGACAGTTAGAACAATTAACCAGTGGAACAACCTGCCTCCAGAAGCTGTGAATGCGCCAACACTGGAGGTTTTTAAGAAGAGACTGGACAGCCATTTGTCTGAAATGGTATAGGGTTTCCTGCCTGAGCAGGGGGTTGGACTAGATGACCTCCAAGGTCCCTTCCAACTTTTATTACTATTATTATTATTATTATTATTATTATTATTATTATTATTATTATTATTATTATTATTATTATTATTATCTGGGTTACAGCCGCCCTCTTTCCCCCAACTCCGTTTGCGTTTTTATTTTTGACGCTCCGCCTTTTACCTGAATACCGTATTTTCCACGCACACCTGTACGGAGAGCGATCAGAGACCCTGGCAAAAATGGGAGACAGAAGGATTCCCCAGCTTGTTCTGAGACCCGACAGGCAAGGATGCAGGGTATAAAAGTGGCACAAAGACCTGGAGGAAAGGAAAGGAAAGGGTGAACTTCTCTCAAACTCCTTGAGAGATCAACACAAATGGCAGATGACTTTTATCCAAGGGGATCAGAGTCTGGTATTCAGGCTATAGTCCAGGGGTACCCAAGCTGAGGCAACTTTAAGACTTGTGGACTTCAACTCCCAGAATTCCCCAGCCAGCCACTAAACAACCACTAGTTCGGTGACTGTTTAAGTTGCAAGGGCACTGAAAAGAGTGACCGTTTTTCACCCTTATGACCGTTGCAGCATCCCCATGGTCATGTGATCAAAATTCAGACGCTCGGCAACTGGTTCATATTTATGACGGTCGCAGTGTCCCGGGGTCATGTGATCCCCTTTGGTGAACCTTCTGACAAGCAAAGTTAATGGGGAAGGCAGATTCCCTTAGCAACCGCGTTGTTAACTTAACTGTAGCGATTCACTTAACGGTGGCGAGAAAGGTTGTCAAGTGGGGCAAAGCTCACTTAACAACGGTCTCGCTTAGCAACAGAAATGTTGGGCTCAATTGTGGCCGTAGGTCGAGGACCACCTGCATTTATGATTTGGGCAAGGGCATCTGCCGTAGGTTCCCAAAAAAAAAAAGCCAAAATGCAATTCGCAGGAAAGGAGCAGAGTTTTAATGGTGCATTTGTGGCTACCGTCTTGACAGGTTCGACCCCTTCGTGGAGACCCCAGGTCCTTGCTTTTCCCACCTAAAGACCGGCAATGAGAGATCCCCATCTTTGCTCCCCA
Organism: Protobothrops mucrosquamatus; assembly: GCF_001527695.2. Lineage (NCBI taxonomy): Eukaryota > Metazoa > Chordata > Lepidosauria > Squamata > Viperidae > Protobothrops > Protobothrops mucrosquamatus. Next base: position 34,093 of record NW_015390345.1, on the reverse strand, counting down.
AAATGCTTCCGTTACTCACAGATGCCCAGGTCAGAACAGCAGTCGCACAACTCCGAATTCCAGTTTCCTTGATTATTGAAGGTGTAGCTGGTGCCTGCAGGTTGTGGCTGAGCATCAATGATCACCTCTGATTGATAGGCCATGTTAACCCTAGGAAGGAGGAGGAGGAGGAGGAGGAGGAGGAGAGGAGGACCAATTATTTAATGAAGAGAAGGACGAGGGGGGACATGATAGCAGTCTTCCAATATCTCAGGGGCTGCCCCAAAGAAGAGGGAGTCAAGCTATTTCCCAAAGTGCCTGAAGGCAGGACGAGAAGCAACGGATGGAAACTAATCAAAGGAGAGAAGCAACCTGGAACTAAGGAGAAACTTCCTGACAGTGAGAACAATTAACCAGTGGAACAACCTGCCTCCAGAAGTGGTGAATGCTCCAACACTGGAAGTTTTAAAGAAGAGACTGGACAGCCATTTGTCTGAAATGGTATAGGTGAAATGGTATAAAACTCCACCTATTTTTTAGGCTTGTCGCAATTCATACCTTCTTCTGCCTTTTCTGCCATTTAAGGCTCTTCTTCTTTTCAGAGGTTAGGATTACTTTTACTACACACACACACACAAACACACACACACACACACACACACACGCCTCCTCTCTCAGGGCACCTTGTGACAGCTGATGGGAATGGGCAGGTTAGGCACCCTTTGTATGGCCACAAGGGAGATGCACGCGCCAATCCAGATGTGCCTGAGCCTCCTCTGGCATTGCTATTCAGACCATGGTGTGACCTTTGGCCCCTTCCCATGGGCTCTTTTTAAAAAAATTCTCCTCCTCCAGGGACGTGGGAAGTTTCTGAGAGAGCAATCCCATTTGTCCCCAGTCCATCCCCATGAATATTCTGCGCAAGACAGTGCCTGAACAGGACAAGACCTCAATTGTAAAAATGTTCGTTCATCAAGGAAAGACTTTGAGCGAGCAACATTCTCATGCCAGCCAAGCTGATATTCAGAGCAAACGGACATGAGCAGGGGAAAAATAAATAAATAAATCACGTTCTCAGAGCTATGACTGTGAAAAGGAAGCGCCTATTTGTTTTAATTGTGTATTTTGCGGTAGCCCCGCTGTCAGACTGGAGGCGTTTGGACAGCAATCAATTAAGATTTGTTTGTAATAAAACCCAGTGACACAGACATGCTGGCGTATTTATTTCCCCCCCCCCCTCACAATGTGGGACAGGTGGACCAGCTGCTGGTTAAGTTCATGTAGGATAGACCATTCTCTACCATTTCTGTTTTTTTGTGAGATGTTTTCAAATCATGCATGCCAAAACAACTAGACAGGGTTTTTTCCCCTCATGCCATCACTCTGCTGAACACCTAATTCCCACAGTACTGTCTTATGTCTAAGTATACCCAATAATATACTATTATCCTTATCTTTTCCACTACCTTCTCTTATTGGTATCATTATTATGACTATTATTACTTTGATATTATTACTATTATCATCATCATCATCATCATCATCATCATCATCATCATCATCATCATCTCTGTTTTGCATGTACACTGAGAGCTAATGCACTGGAGACAGATTCCTTGGGTGTCTAATCATAGTTGATCAATAAAGCTCTTCTCTTCTCTTCTCTTCTCTTCTCTTCTCTTCTCTTCTCTTCTCTTCTCTTCTCTTCTCTTCTCTCCTCTCCTCTCTTTTCTCTTCTCTTCTCTTCTCTTCCCTTCCCTTCTCTTCTCTTCTCTTCTCGTCTCCTCTCCCATCTCCCCTCCCCTCCCCTCCCCTCCCCTCTACTCTACTCTACTCTACTCTACTCTACTCTACTCTACCCTACCCTACCCTACCCTACCCTACCCTACCTTACCCTACCCTACCCTACTCTAATTATATTTTACAAACAGTATTCTATCTGGGTTTAAGCACTACACCAGTCTCAACTTCTGTTTAAAAAAAACCTCCTGTTTTATTTATGTTGGCAGATATGGTACTGAAATAAAACTTAACCTGGTTTAACATGATGGCTTATCCAATGCATCCAAGGACAACACTTAGGCTTACACAATAGCATAACCCATAAACTAAACAAGGCCATTTTAGCTCAGCCTGGTGGGTTTTATGAGCTTAGCTAAATTCCTTTGCTAACCACGTAAACGATGTTATGTAGCTGATGTCACCCAGTTTGGGTATGAAACATCTGCAAGCCAACAACCAAACTCAGAGAGCAGCACTAAGAACATCTCAGTATCCTGGGATGGTGGTTTGTGAGCCCAAGATTTCCCTCTACATCCACACCTAACACCTTTTTGCAAATCTGTAGTGGTCACTCCTCCAATGAAACGTGAAACGCGTGGGACCTAATCAGGTGTCCTGTGGTTATCTGAAGCAAACGGGATGGAGAGCAGGAGAAAATGGAAGGGTGGCACTACACCCTGAAGGGAGGGCCACCATTTCTTGGTTATCAAGAGTTTTGCTCATGCAGTGCTGATAAGTTTCATAGTTTCTGCAAATAACTTCTCCTTCCATTGACCTCTCCCCAGAATAAAAGCCAGCGTGGTACAACAGTGAAGGTGCTGGACTGAAGGGACCAGATTCTACCCTATCCACAATCCGTAGGAATGAGCAATACTATGATAACAAAATGTAGTATCCAGATAATGTTTCATTTCTCGGTCGAGATAGTCCTCCATTTATGACATCAGTGGGGACCAGAATTTCCATTGCTAAGCGAGGTAACAGAATAACAGAGTTGAAAGGGACCTTGGAGGTCATCTAGTCAAACTAGGTTAGGGGTAGGTAACCTTGGCTCTTTTATGACTCATGGACTTCAACTCCCAGAATGCCTGAGCCAGCCATGCTGAGGGGAAAGAGAGAGGTTTCCAAGCTGAGCCATGCTGGTTCAGGAATTCTGGGAGTTGAAGTCCATGAGTCATAAAAGAGCCAAGGTTGCCTACCCCTGAACTAGGTGGTTGTTAAAGCGAGTCACAACTGATTTTATGATCTTATTTGCCACAGATAAGCGGATCGCTGCAGCTGTTAATTGAATTGCACAGTCGGGAAGCAAATCCAGCCTTTTTCCATCACCTTCGCTTGTCGGAAGGTCGCAAATGGCGATCACATGACCTCAGGACAGTGCAACTGTCGTAAATACATGGTTGCCAAGCACCCAAATTCGACCACATGACTGTGAGGATGCTGGTTGTAAGTGCGAGGACCAGTCATAAGTCACTTTTCTCGCTATTGTAACTTCCGTCGCTTGACGAATGGTTATACGTTGAGGATTCTCTGTATGTGCAGGTAGTCCTTGACATACGACCACAACTGAGCCCCAAACTTGTGTTGCTAAGTGAGACACTTGTTAAATGAATTTTGCCCTATTTTACGACCTTTCTTGCTGCAGAAGCTAAGTGAATCACTGCAGTTGTTAAGTTAGTAATTTGGTCATTAAGCGAAGCCGGCTTCCCCATTATCTTTGCTTCTCCGAAGGTCGCAAAAGGGGATCACATGACTTTGGGACGCTGCAACAGTCATAAATACAAGTCAGTTGCCAGGCCTCTGAATTTTGATCATGTGACCACGAGGATGCTGCAACACTCGTAAGTGTGAAAAGCAGCCATAAGTCCCTTTTTTTACTGCCGTTGTAACTTTGAACAGTCACTAAATGGACTCTGGTAAGGCGAGGGCTACCCGTACTTAGCCTGCTGTTGATCTGAACTTTGCCATCCCAGAATTTTTCAAAAGGGTGCCAACCTTTGAATTAGGCCCTGCTGCCAGGATTTCACCAAACTTGAAGTGGTATTAACGTGAAGTGTTAATACCACTTTACAATGCCTTGGTAAGGCCACACTTGGAATACTGCATCCAGTTTTGGTCACCACGATGTAAAAACAGATGTTGAGACTCTAGAAAGAGTACAGAGAAGAGCAGCAAAGATGATTAGGGGACTGGAGGCTAAAACATATAAGGAAAGACTGCTGGAATTGGGTATGTCTAGTTTAATAAAGCGAAGGACGAGGTGGGACATGATAGCAGTGTTCCAATATCTCAGGGGCTGCCCCAAAGAAGAAGGAGTCAAGCTCTTCTCCAAAGCGCCTGAAGGCAGGACAAGAAGCAATGGATGGAAACTAACCAAGGAGAGAAGCAACCTAAAACTAAGGAGAAACTTCCTGACAGTGAGAACAATTAACCAGTGGAACAACCTGCCTCCAGAAGCGGTGAATGCGCCAACACTCGAAGTTTTTAAGAAGAGACTGGACAGCCCTTTGTCTGAAATGGGGTAAGGTTTCCTGCCTGAGCAGGGAGTTGGACTCGATGACCTCCAAGGTCCCTTCCAACTTTATTATTATTATTATTATTATTATTATTATTATTATTATTATTATTATTATTATTAATTATTAGAGTGTCACTCAAAAGGTGACACTACGTAGCTCATTCCTGATCCACCTACAATGGATGGGATATAAATGGCTAAGAGGTGAGGTGTGGGAGAAATTACTACTACTACTACTACTACTACTACTACTATTATTTCTCTCCATGATCCCCTACTGATATCTACCGCTCAGACTTCAGCGAGAACAAAAACCCTCCGATCGTTCTCTCTCTCTCTTTTGGTTCCTTTTTAATTGCTCACCGGTAACCTTGTTTTGGGAGAAGTGAATTCATGAAGATATATCTGTTGTTGTAAGAGAAAACCCCAGGCTACAATAACCAAGTGAGCCTCCAAGGTTCAGCTAGGCTTTTATGAAGAGAAAGCCCTGTTGGAATCAATGGGAATTAAACATTTAACTGGGCCTTGAGTTGCCTGCAATTGATGACCTTAACATCCAATCCTAAAAACGTTCCGTTGAAAGAAAATCCCATTGATTTCAAGGCAAGCTGGCGTCTAACTTGCACATCGCCCTTCAGCGCCGTTGAGGGTTTTTTTGTTTTTTGTTTTTTCCTGTTTTTGCATTTGTAGTAGTACGGCTTCTTGGCAGCACCAACTGACAGGAAGTCAGCTCCTGGAAATTTGCCTTCGGCTTCCAGTTCCGCTTTTTGTTTTTAAGAAAACATCTTTTTTGCAGACTTCTGGAAAGCCTAGAGTGGTCTTTTCCCATTCTCTCTTGCTACCGTATTCAGTAGATTTTCCTACCGTCCTTTTTTTTTCCCCGCAGATAAAACTTAGCCAATTTGAATAGCAAAGGTGTGCTAATGTTCCCCAGCTAGATACAGTGACCTGGATGACTGAAAATCTCCATAGACGTTTAGTTATGTATTTGGGGACGAACACCCTTGGAATAGTGTGGAAGTATGAATGGATTTTCAGAAGAAAAAATAATATTGCAGACTACAGGATTCAGGTGACCCTGAGGGCAGAGAGAAACGTCTAAGTGGCCTCAGGGACTCTCAGGAAGAGGAGTGATGACCAGGTGACCGCAAGGAATGCATATCCTTCCATTGTCCACCCTTTCAGTCAGAACTGAAGAAGCTTCTTGGATGAGAAGCGAAACGTCTTCAAGCAAAACAGGAAAGTCCACTTTTTGAAAGCACTTTTGGGACATCCGCTGGATGGTTTCTAGGCCCGTTTTTCTACTTTTAATACAGGTTGTCCTTGACCAGAGGTAGGCAACCTTGGCTCTTTTATGACTCGTGGACTTCAACTCCCAGAATTCCTGAGCCAGCATGGCTCAGCATGGAAACCTCTCCCTTTCCCCTCAGCATGGCTGGCTCAGGAATTCTGGGAGTTGAAGTCCACGAGTCATAAAAGAGCCAAGGTGGCCTACTCTTGTCCTTGACTAACCACCTTTCATTTAGCAACCATTCAAAATTACCACAGCACTGAACAAAAGGGACTTATAATGCATCCTCGCCCTTACGACAGCATCCCCACGGTCATGTGATCAAAATTCAGGCACTTGGCCACCACACCAGCCTTTAACAATGATTGCAGCATGCCGGGGTCCTGTGACCCTCATTTGGGGCCTTCAGACAAGCAAAGTCAACGGTGGAAACTGGATTTCCTCAACAGCCATGTAATTCAGTTAAGCACTGCAGTAATTCACTTAAAACCGTGGCAAACAAAGGTTGTAAAATCAGCCCTAGATCACTTTAACTGCCTTGGTTAGCAATGGAAAGTCTGGTCCAATTGTGGTCATAGACTGAGGACTACCAACTTGACAAAAAAAAGTAAACGATATTTTTCCCCTTTTCTTGATGGTGAAGTTCACTTTTTTTTTAGATTATAAGGCCAGGACACCATCTCTCTCCCCCCCCCATTCATTAATACAGCAGAATTTGAACCCAAGTTTCAAATTGCAACTCTATTAAATTGGGCTGCTTCGCTATCTAGGTTTATTTCTCTTCCAAGGCATCCAGAGCAAAATTTATTCTTGTTCCACAAGCTTCTTTCCAGCTCCATCTGGTATCATAATGGCTTTACAAGGACCGCCAGTCATTCTGTGTTAATACCCAGCACTAAACAGAGTTCTCCCCCCCCCCTAACTAACAGCTAATCTAATCTGACATAGTCCACTTTACAGCCTCATCCAAAGCAGATCAAGTCAAGGTATCCCATTGAACAATCATGCAGTTTGTTTAGCTTCATGTCGCATGACGAGCAATTGTGGTTTGAAAGCCACCTTTTATGGCTAGGGCGTAGATATAACCTTCTCACCACTTTTTATAGCCCCCAGCCTGGCAATAGTATCTCTTCAAACCAAGGCTAAAATTTCAGACCGACATGGAAGCTTTCATCAAAACAATTGCGGTTGATAGTCAGTGCAAAAGGGCTGAGATCACAGAACGTTCCAAACCAAGATGAACAAGGTGTAATTGTTCTGTTTCCATGTCATGGTAGACCCAGATCAATCATCCATATCATGACTTAAGATGGCTCTGCTCGAGTCCATTTGAACCCAGTTTTCCCCCAGAGAGAAGACTGATTAACCCCAGTCCAACAATCAAGTAAACAATACCCTAATCAAGGAATTGCCAAACAAGCTAACAATAAATAGCCCAAACAAATAACCTAAATAAAATATAAACTAAAATACTCCTTACTGGCACTGATGTTGTTCCCTAGTTGCAGGTATGGAAGAAAACAGCCAAGCTCAGAGAGCACCAAGGACACCACAGTAAGCTTTAAAGCACTGTCACCAGTTCCTATCCTATCATTCTTCTCTTCACAATGGATCCACCCCTTCCTTATTCTTCTTTCTACTATTAACCTACTCCAAAAAAAACCCCACCCTCATGTGTTGTTTCTAGTTTCTTTTAACATAATAAACTACAAACCAGCCAGCCCAATTTAACCGAAAGTAATTTATGAGCTGGAAACAAAACACACAATTCTAGAAGGTTGCCCAGAGATGCCTCAAAGTTTTCCTATTTATTCTCCCACCTGGTCCCAAAACTTGGCATCCACAGAGGAATTGCAAACATTTCCACACGGGCTTCCTGTACATTCTCTTACCTGTATTTTTTTTAAAAAACAAAACAAAACACTGAAACCTCAGATTTTTCTGTTGACCAGCTGTCTCTAGTCAAGAAACTCGGTTCCGTCAAAGGCCAGCTGTTATATAAACTTTGTTGCTAGGGCGGAGAATGTCGGAGGGGCTGTGCTCAAAATGAATTGATAGGGAAAACATGAGTAAATCAGGTGGGGCAACTATGAGGTGGTGAACGGAAGCCGGAGACTGTTACCTTGCCAAAGAAATGGAGTTAATGGATATGATTTAGAAAAAAAACAATGTTGATTTTTCAAACAAGGAAATACAGGTAATAAGACTAGACTAGACTAGACTAGACTAGACTAGACTAGACTAGACTAGAGTAGAGTAGAGTAGAGTAGAGTAGAGTAGAGTAGAGTAGAGTAGAGTAGAATAGAATGTAGACTAGACTAGGCTAGGAATAGGAATAGGAATAGGAATAGGAATAGGAATAGGAATAGGAATAGGAATAGGAATAGGAATAGGAATAGGAATAGGAATAGGAATAGGAATAGGAATAGGAATAGGAATAGAACAGAACAGAATGTAATCTAGCCTAGCCTAGCCTAGCCTAGCCTAGCCTAGCCTAGCCTAGCCTAAAATAGAATAGAATAGAATAGAATAGAATAGAATAGAATAGAATAGAATAGAATAGAATAGAATAGAATAGAATAGAATAGAATAGATTGTAGACTAGACTAGGAATCAGAATAGGAATCGGAATAGGAATAGGAGTAGGAATAGAACAGAATATAGAATAGAATAGAATAGAATAGAATAGAATAGAATAGAATTGGAAGGGACCTTGGAGGTCTTCTAGTCCAACCCCCTGCTCAGGCAGGAAACCCTGTACCATTTCAGACAATTGATTGTCCAGTCTCCTCATAAAAATGTCCAGCGTTGGAGCATTCACAAATTCTGGGAGGCAAGTTGAAGTCGTCCTCAACAATTCGCTTAGTGATTGTTCTAAGTTACACTGGCACTGAAAAAGGTGACTTATGACTGTCCGTTGAGTCTGGATCGGTCCTGTTTAGTTGCGGTACCAAACCAGACAGTTCTCGAAGTAGAGATTTCAAACAGGAAGGGCTGGATCTGCTACTAGGAGAAGATGATTGGAATAATAAGTGAGATTTTTTTTAAAAAAATCATTTTTTTTTTCTGGCAAATGTATGAATGTTGGATGTTGGGATCACTTATTGCACTGATTCTCCTCCAGAACCTGCAGGAATATTAAGAGCAGAAAGAAAAGGCTTGATTTCACGCCAAAAAGGAAGCAAAAAGGAAAGTCAGAATGTAATACAGGTAGTCCGCGACTTACAACAGTTCATTTAGTGACCGTTCAAAGTTACAATAACAAAAAAGTGACTTTTCACACTTAACGACCGTTGCAGCATCCCCGTGGTCACGTGATCAAAATTCAGACGCTTGGCAACTGGCATGTACTTACGACGGTTGCGGTGTCCCGGGGTCACGTGATCCCCTTTTGCGACCATCTGACAAGCAAAATCCGTGGGAAAGCCGGATTCATTTAACAACCGTGCCCCTAACTTAACCACTGCGGTGATTCGCTTAACAACGGTGGTGAGAAAGGTCGTAAAACGGGGCAAAGCTCACTTAACAAACGTCTCGCTTATCAACAGAAACTTTGGGCTCAATTGCGGTCGTACGGCGAGGACTACCTGTATGTAGAATAAAGGAATAATTTGGGTCCAAGGGACGGAGAATATTACCTCTGCAATTTCCACTCTCCCCTCTTTTAAAATAAAAATAGCCTGCTTCTTCTCGGAGAGAAAAAAGCTACCTGGTCTACAGGTATCGTGGTTGCTTCTCGCTGAATGACGCAAAGAACACCTTCCACACAATCGTATCGTTTTGGGCCAGCCTGGAAATATCGGCCTTGCGGTTTAACGTATTTAGGGGTTTGCACTAAGCTCTGCATTCTGTAGCGGTAGGTAAATATTTGCCGAGGCAAACTTTTTTTTTTCACCATTGCTAAACTTTCTGGACTTTGGATTCTCGAGTATGTGGTGGAGAGATCAGCGGCTCAGGGTGTTTGCTCAGGGATGCAGAGAGCAAACATTAAAAAGTGGAGAGAGTGACTACTCGTGGATTAACTCAAGCTAATTTTCTAGATTTGCCTAACACAGAAAGTCATACATGGTCCCCGGCTGAGCTGACATAAGGCCCTCAGCATCAACTGACCGATTCTGTTTAAGCTATGGATCCTTCTAGCCTTCGACTCACATGGTCCTAAGCCCATGTCATTGCTGGTCAATGTATCTATCTATCTATCTATCTATCTATCTATCTATCTATCTATCTATCTATCTATCCATCCATCTACCTATGTACCTACCTTCTATCTATCTATCTATCTATCTATCTGTCTGTCTGTCTGTCTGTCTGTCTGTCTGTCTGTCTGTCTGCCTGCCTGCCTGCCTGCCTACCTACCTACCTACCTACCTATCTATCTATCATCTAATCTATCATCTATCATCTATCTATCCATCTACCTATGTACCTACCTTCTATCTATCATCTATCCTCTATCATTTATTCACTATACTATTAGATCTACCTACCTACCTATCTATCCATCCATCCACCTATGTACCTACCTTCTATCTATCATCTATCCTCTATCATTTATTCACTATACTATTAGATCTACCTACCTACCTACCTACCTACCTACCTACCTATCTATCTATCTATCTATCTATCTATCTATCTATCTATCTATCCATCCACCTATGTACCTGCCTTCTATCTATCATCTATCCTCTATCATTTATCCACTATACTATTAGATCTATCTATCTATCTATCTATCTATCTATCTATCTATCTATCTATCTATCTATCTATCTATCTATCTATCTATCTATCTATCTATCTATCTACAGTATCTATATATCTACCTACGTACCTACCTTCTATCTATCATCTGATATCATTTATCCACTATATTATTAGATCTATCTATCTATCTATCTATCTATCTATCTATCTATCTATCTATCTATCTATCTATCTATCTATCTATCTATCTATCTATCTATCTATCTATCTATCTATCTATCATCAGAATAACAGAGCTGGAAGGGACCTTGGAGGTCTTCTAGTCCAACCCCCAGCTCAAGCAGGAAACCCTGTACCATTTCAGATAAGTGGCTGACCAGTCTCTTCTTAAAAGCCTCCCGTGCTGGAGCACCCACAACACTGGAGGACGTGGGAGTCACTGGTCAGGTAGTTCTCAATTTATGGCCACTACAGAGGCCAAAACGTCTGTTGCTTACAATCCTAGAAAGAAAGAAAGAAAGAAAGAAAGAAAGAAAGAAAGAAAGAAAGAAAGAAAGAAAGAAAGAAAGAATACAAAACCCAAAAGGCCTAAATAAAACAACGATCATTAAATATCGTTACTGGAATGATTAGAGTAAAAAACCAAAAATAGCTCCCAAATACCAACCCCAGAATTTTTTTTATTATTATTATTTTAAATGGTGGAACGGGAAGGCCGATGAGAAGGAATGTAGAATGCAGGGGCCCAGGAGGGCTTCTGTTTGGTGTGTGTGTCTGTGTGTCTGTGTTTGTGCCTGTGCGTGTGCACACCCCGTGCGATGGCATTGGTGAGAACCGGCGGCATGTCAAGCTGTCAGAGATATAGGAAAAAAGAGAGATAAATGAATTGCTGGGGCTCCAGCACGAATAAATGAACTCGCTGCTTTCCTGGGCTAAGGGGTTATGTGAGGCAGACGGAAGGAGCAGCCTTCCCTCCCCGTGGGGACCCCCGGGTGGGCAGGGGGAAGGGAGGGGGTGCCCGCAAGCCCATCTGACAACGGAAGAAGAATGGGGGATGAAATGAACACAGATAGGCCTGATGGAGGGGGGGGGACGGGGAGGGACGTTTAAGCCTGACACGTACAGGGAAAAAGATGGCTTGTTGGTGTATTTGTCTTTTTGATTATTATTCTTTGTCAACAGCCCCCCCCCCCTCCCCTCTCCCGCTTCTCCGGTCTGGGCGTCCTGGGAATCTGAGATTTTCTTCCTAAGAGGGGGGAATGTCCCGTGGAATCATTTACATAATGTTAATTTCGGCTCTTTTTGCTGACGACCGAGAAGGCTTGCCGCTAATATATAGGTAGTCCTCGACTTACTATCGCCGCTCAGCTCAACATTGCTGTCGTTAAGCGAGACAGCTGTTCAGGGAGCTTGCTTGCCACAGTCACACGGTTGTTAAGTGAATCTGGCTTCCCCCCCCGCTGATGTGGCTCGTCAGAAGGTCGTAAAAAGGGGATCACGTGACCCCAGGGGCGCTGCGACCGTCGTAAATATGAGCCGGTTGCCAGTTTTGACAGCATGACCACGGGGAGGCTGCAACGGTCGTAAGTGTGAAAAAAGGGTCCTAAATCTCTTTTTTCGGTGCCGTTGTAAGTTCGAACGGTCGCTAAATAGACTGTTGTAAATCGAGGACTTATCTGTACTCCTCTGTGTATCAATACAGGTGGTCCCCAACTTACAACTACACGTACATTTAGTGGCCTTTCTGAACGGTTTACAACGGTGCTGAAAAAAGCGACCTACAAACCGTGCTCACACTTACGACCGTCTCAATAATCTCAAGGTCATGTGATCAAGAGTCGGTTGCTTGGCAACCGACATGTATTTACAACGGTATCCTGAGGTCATGTGACCGCCATTCGCCACCCTCCCAGCCAGCTTCCGACCACGGGGGAAACCGGATTCGCTTAGCGACCGTGTGATTCACTTCGCAGCTGCAGCGATTCGTTTAACAACCGCGACAGAAATGTCACAAAATGGGGCGCCACTCCCTTCATTGCTTTGCTTAGCAACTAAAACTCTGCTCCCAGCTGTGGCTATAAGTCAAGGACTACCTGGGGATGGGAATATTTGTAACTAAGGGCTGAACTGTGAGGGTGCTTCGTGCTCTTTGGCCTTGATTGTTTGTTTGTTTGTTTGCAAAGCTTTCATTATTCAACTAGGTAACCACTGTGTGTCCTTCACTCAATCGAACTCCTGATTCTTGTATCTTGGCTTGGCATATCAGGGTGTTGAGAGCTGCAGAATTGGATTTATTGGGGTTTTATTTGGCCCTAGGACCAGCCACAGACTTCTTTGCCTTTATGACCTGGATTATTTTTATTTGTTCGAGGTACACGCTTGCCCTTCGTTCCGTCGAGGAACGCTCTGAACAATTCTACTAGTTTCTTCTTCCAACAATCCAGAGGCCTTGAAGTTCTCTCGGTTAAGGCTAGGCCATTTAGCCCGTCTTCCCCACCTTTTCTGAAATGCCAAAGACCAGGATTAAAACTGGCAGGATCCTAGCTTCGAATCCAACCCAGAAGAATTTAAGCACAAAAATCAGGACGGTTCTGTGGACGGCCTTCTTCTATCTGATACACATGTGAACGGGGACAGATGGGGGGGGAGGCAAAGAGAGTCATCCTTTGCAATATAGGCTGATCTTTCTCCCCCCCCCGTCCCCCCCAAAAATATATATCCCAGTGCCTTTCTCCCCAGTCACCCCCTTTCTTCTTCTTTTCTAATTCCTCCTGGCTCTCCCCTCCCCTCCCCTTACCTCCCAGGCTCCCCCATGCATGAAAAGATCCTTATTTAATTTAGTCGCCACGAAAATCGATTCTGCCATTCGATACAAAATAAGAATCAAGCAGATTAAGGGACGGAAATTAACTCTGAAAATATTTTTGATGGAGTGCCTTGTAGTCTCCCCGCCAAATGGAGTGCAAAGTGGAACAAATGACGGGCAGCTACTGCCGGCGACAGGAGCTTTCCATCTTCCCATTATCCACTAATGGGAAAGGTCCCGCTCTCAAGCCTTGGCCCACGGATTAATCACAACCCAGCCTTTATGAAGATTTATTTCTCCTTGCCGGCAGCCCGCTCGCACGCCGGGATGAAGTCATAACGCTTGGGGGAGTGCGGGGCTCCGGAGAGGAGGAGGAGG
>NW_015390345.1:15982-20022 GCF_001527695.2 Protobothrops mucrosquamatus | reverse complement strand
TTTCTCCTTAGTTCCAGGTTGCTTCTCTCCTTCGTTCATTCCCATCCGTTGCTTCTTGTCCTGCCTTGGAGAATAGGTTGATCCCCCTCTTCTTTGGGGCAGCCCTTTAAATATTGGAAGAGACGCACCCATACATCCTTGCCAGATGGATGTAGCTTTGCAAAGGTTGGGATGTATGGAGGTGCCCAGGACATGGTGACGAATAGCAAAACGGCAGCCACAATGGTGCAATCTTTATATTGTTCACCACATCCTGCAGAAACGTGTAAATGTTGAAGTTGGCTTGTGCTAAGAGAGTAAGCAGGGCCCAAATATCAAGGCATGTTGGTTGTGTTTAAACCATAGCCCCAGCGATGCTCAACTGGGTTGGCTGAATTTGGCAGGTTGTCTTGTGGTGTTGGTTTTTATTAATTGGGCACAGCCTATGTTCTGAATACAGCCATTATTTGTGTTGTGTGAACCCACCACCCAAGACATTCACCCGGGGCTGATGTCACCATCTTGGCTCTCAAGAGGGCTGTTGGACTGAGGCTAAACAAGGATTTGGTCCACATTTCACTGCTACCCATGTTTTTGCTTAAAACTGGATGATCAAGTGGCTGGCTAAGCCATTCTGGTTGGATCCACACAGTGCTCAAGTCCAAAATGGAATATCCCATATTATTTCTTAGCTGGTATCCAGAACAAGCCTTGGGGGCCATTTCTGACAGAAGAAACAAGCCAAAATGGTGGAACTGAGTTGGGACAGATAATAATACTTATCGAACTAGCCAAGAATGCATGGATACCAGCGGCATTGTTGCTGAATTTAGATGTTCTGCTACATAGATAACAACAACTCAGACCCCTCCCTTGAAATGGCATGTTTGGGGAGCAAAGCCTGAGGCCAGCCCGCTCCTTGTTGTGATAGTTCAACTGAAAATCTCCAAAAATACAGCAAAAACTAACAAAAAAAAAAAGAAAGAAAGTTGGCCATGACAGATGGTATGTTATTTGCAGATAAGGGTTCAGCTGAGGCCAAAGTATTTCCACGGATGTGTCAAAACCAGGGACATCCATGCTGGCAAAGTGTCACAGTCAAGATGGCCGCTGGGGCGATGTTTCCGAAGACGCGCGTTGCAAAATGGCCGGGTTTAGTGGCACGTCTGCTCCCTCCATCTTGTCCTTCTTGTCTGCTCTAGCCGATATCTCTGCTTCAGTGGCCAGAATTCTCAATTCACGCGAGAGGGACCAGTTTGGAAAAAGTCTATGGTTTATGTCAGAAAACATCTCTGCCCATTTCTTTAAAGACTCCCAAAGATTCTTTCAGTTTCTTTTTACCAAGTTACGGCGGCACGGAAAAAAGTGACCGACAACAGGTCCTCACACGATTTGTCGCATCATCCTCACTGACACGTATCCCAGATTTGGGCACTTAGCAACATCTTTACAAAAGTTGCGGTACCCCAAGATCATGGGATCGCCACTGGAGACTGTCCCAGACAGCTCCAGAAGCCAGCTTCGCTTAACGACCGTGTGAGTCATTAACAGCTTCAATGATTCGTTTAACAACTGTGGCAAAAAAAGGTTACAGAATCGGCCATGATTCACGCAACAACTGCCTTACTTAGCAACGGTCCAAACTGTGGTCATAAATCGAGAACTATCTATAGTTGAATTAGTTACCCTTAGTTACCCTTCACCCTTAGAGTAAGGGCTGCTTGATTAAGATAAGCCCCATTATATCATTATGAACTAGTCTCAGATCTCTTTCTAGGACCCTCTCTGATTTTCTCCGACTCCTGTAGCTGGGCCAGGTGTCCCCCCCCCCCACCTTTCTTTCCCCCTTTTAAGAACCTGTCTATGGCAGGACTTTGGCTGATCAATGGTTTATTGTGAGCCTCTTGCGCTCTCTTCAATTTCCTATCCATCTCTCAAATTCCGGCAGGATCAGAGAAACGGATGGATCTTTAAGTAGATCCTATAATGTGCCAGGTGTCTGGAAAGCTCTTGTTCCCTGCTCTGTCATTTCTCTCCCTCCACCCTTGATCTAAGAACAAACAACAGGCCATTTTTCTTGCAAGGGTTAGTCTACCTTTTACCTCTCTTGACAGATGGAAACTTAAAGCAGGACTTTCATTTTTCCAACTAGCTCCTGTTTCTCCAGGAGGGTCCATAACAGAAAGGGCAAATATTTTTTTCAGTCCTTTTTTTTAATAAAAAAAAACTCACACAAATTTCCAGGGTAGGCAAAGAGTCTCTTGGCTTCTCCCATCATGCCAAGCCAGGATTGGTTTAACTGGTGGGTGTTAATTAGAACACAGTTGGCTGGCTTCGTGCAACATGCTAAGCTGTCATTTAACATCGGTTGTTTGCAAACCACAATTGACCCTTTTCATACATGAGCCATCCTAGGGTTTACAAAATGGGTTGTCTCTCACACATTCCGCTAAGTTAGAATGTGGTTGCTTGGGGTGACATTGTGTCAGGCTGTGGTCCAGGGCAGAAAAAAAAACAACATGGCAACTTTTAAGGATAACAAATGGCTGTCCAATCTCTTCTTAAAAACTTCCAGTGTTGGAGTATTCACAATTTCTGGAGGCAGGTTGTTCCACTGGTTAATTGTTCTCACTGTCAGGAAGTTTCTCCTTAATTCCAGGTTGCTTTTCTCCTCCATTAGTTTCCATCTGTTGCTTCTTGTCCTGCCTTCTGGGGCTTTGGAGAAGAGCTTGACTCCCTCTTCTTTGGGGCAACCCCTGAGATATTGGAACTCTGCTATCATGGCCCCCCTGGTCCTTCTTTTCACCAGCCTAGATATACCCAATTCCTGCAATCGTTCTTCATATGTTTTGGCTAGATCTCCAAGATTATTCAACTAACAGATGTATACAAATGTTAATGTTCACACAATTACACACAAATCAAGTATCTTTAGTCCTTTCGGTTTGGCAAACCTTCCAGTGTACTCTCCTGCATATTTTTGGACTCCTGTGAATTCTTTGGATAGCAAAGGTGACTAACAAGTAAGTACACAACACCAGACATGTCACTGGAAGGAAAAAAATCACAAAACTGGGTCTCACTTACTTTAGCCCAGTGGTTCTCAATCTTTTCTTCACTGTGGACCTCCTTTAAATACCTTTTGTGGCCATGGACCATGGCCATGGACCACCAAGACTTAACTCAAGATTTAAATCATAGCATTTCTTCAGACTCCAAATCAAAATAGAGCTGGAAGGGACCTTGAAGGTCTTCTAGTCCAGCCCCCTACTCAAGCAGGACACCCTATACCATTTCAGACAAGTGGCTGTCCAGTCTCTTCTTAAAAACCTCCAGTGATGAGGCACCCTCCAGTGTTGGAGCATTCACCGCTTCTGGAGGCAGGTTGTTCCACTGGTTAATTGTTCTAACTGTCGGGAAGTTTCTCCTTAATTCCAGGTTGCTTCTCTCCTTGATTAGTTTCCATCCATTGTTTCTTGTCTTGCCTTCAGGTGCTTTGGATAATGAGTTGACCCCCCTCCAAGCCTTCAATCTTCCAGACTCCCTGTGATGACATTGTGCCCCCCCCTCCCAGTCTGCAGATCACAGATTGAGAACCACTACTTTAGCCATATCATGTGGGGAAATTCCCTGGAGAAAGCAATTATGCTTGGAAGAATTAGCAAGAAAAGGAAGCCAGGCCACCAAATAACACAGTGACTGGACGCCAATCAGAGCATAGAACAAATCAAAAGAAGCCGTGCAACATCAGAAGACATGGAGAGACCTGGCCCATAGAAACATCAAGAGTTGGACACAACTGAATGGATAACCGCCTCCTCCTCTTCCTCCTCCTCTTCTTCCCCCTTCTCCTCCTCTTCTTCCTCCTCTTCCTCTTCCTCTTCCTCCTCCTCCTCCTCCCCCTTTTCTTCTTCTTCTTCTTCTTCTTCTTCTTCTTCTTCTTCTTCTTCTTCTTCTTCTTCTTCTTCTTCTTCTTCTTCTTCTTCTTCTTCTTCTTCTTCTTCTTCTTCTTCTTCTTCTTCTTCTTCTTCTTCTTCTTCTTCTTTCTCCTCCTCCTCCTC
>NW_015390345.1:13084-15780 GCF_001527695.2 Protobothrops mucrosquamatus | reverse complement strand
CCTCCTCTTCCTCTTCCTCTTCCTCCTCCTCCTCCTCCCCCTTTTCTTCTTCTTCTTCTTCTTCTTCTTCTTCTTCTTCTTCTTCTTCTTCTTCTTCTTCTTCTTCTTCTTCTTCTTCTTCTTCTTCTTCTTCTTCTTCTTCTTCTTCTTCTTCTTCTTCTTCTTCTTCTTCTTCTTCTTCTTTCTCCTCCTCCTCCTCATCCTCCTCCTCCGCCCCAGCCATTGTGGTGAACAGCCTGAAAATTCAGGTGCAACTCTCTTGCTCAAACTGAATCCCTGGAGTTTGGTGGGACCATGATGAACCACGTACAGGAGCAGGGGGCGTGTTGCGCCTAAAAAAACTGGTGGAACGTCAATCCCATCATTATGCATGCCATTTGGGGTTTTTTGACCACCCTCTGCAAAGGCCAAAATAACTAAGCAAGGCCTTCTTGAATGGGACTCTTTTGAGAGCTGCTAAAATCTTACCATCCATCCCATTCAGTCAAACGAGCTTTTACTTCAAGTGAAGAAGCTCCCATGAAAAAGCTGATGTGTCTCCTTCCCAAGCAAATTCTTCACCCAGAATATTGGCTGCCTGGATGAATGGATAGCATTCAGGGTAGAGCAGAGTTTTTGCTGGAAGTCATGTTCGATTTGCCGTATGTCTGAGCTGGAGGATCTGCCCTTGACAAACCTGGATAGTATGGCATTTGGAGACCTCGACATACTTGAATTTCTGAAACACTGAAGGGCAATCTATTTAAAAAATCAAGCCCATGGGGCAGACTGCACAACTTCAGGCGAGCGTCTGTGGCGATTTCTCAGTCATCCAGGTCATGGTTGTCCCAAAGGTGGTTTTTTTCAAGAGGCGACTGGACGAGATGAGATGAGGACTCTTGGATGAGAAGCAAAACGTCTTCAAAGAAAAGCAAGGAAGTCCAGTTGCCTCTTGAAAAAGCACCTTTGGGATTTGGGGCAAGGTTGTCTACAAGGAAAATCAAGATGTTGGCCATGACGATGTGACGGAAGACCCATCTGATTTTGATGTGTGTCGCATGCCTTTGTGTCTGTTGGGCCAGCTTGTTTTATTGGTGAAGGCAACAGACTAGAAACCAGGAGATGGTGAGTTCTAGTTGTGCCTTAGGCGTGAGTGATGACTGGGTGACCTTAGGCCAATCTCTCTCTCTCTCTCTCTCTCTCTCTCTCCCCCTCCCTCCCTCTCTCTCTTTCTCTCTCTCTCTCTCTCTCTCTCTTTCTCTCCCCCCCCTCTCTCTCTCCCCAACCCACATCACAGGTTTGTTGTTGTGAGGAACATAACAGGAAGAAAGAGTATTATGTTCATCTCTTTGAATTATTTATCAAAATAATAAAGGTGGAGTAAACATCAAATAAATAAATACTCCCACTTCACAGATATTCTGCTGGTGAGGAATCAGAGTTTTTACAATCAAGTTTCTAAATCTTATCACTGCACAGATATTTTGGTGAATTCTTTAAATGCAGCGTTGATTGTTGCATTCTCTTCTCTCCTCTCTCTTCTCTCCTCTCCTCTCCTCTCCTTTCTCTTCTCTCCTCTCCTCTCCTTTCTCTTCTCTTCTCTTCTCTCCTCTCTTCTCTTCTCTCCTCTCTCTTCTCTCCTCTCCTCTCCTCTCCTTTCTCTTCTCTTCTCTCCTCTCCTCTCCTTTCTCTTCTCTTCTCTCTCTTCTCTCCTCTCCTCTCCTTTCTCTTCTCTCCTCTCCTCTCTCTTCTCTTCTCTCCTCTTCTCTTCTCTTCTCTCCTTTCTCTTCTCTTCTCTCCTCTCTCTTCTCTTCTCTCCTCTCCTTTCTCTTCTCTCCTCTCCTCTTTCTCTTCTCTTCTCTCCTCTCTTCTCTTCTCTCCTCTCTTCTCTTCTCTCCTCTCCTCTCCTCTCCTCTCCTCTCCTTTCTCTTCTCTCCTCTCCTCTCCTTTCTCTTCTCTCCTCTCCTCTCTTCTCTTCTCTTCCCTTCCCTTCCCTCCCCTTCCTTTCTTTTCTCTTTTCTTTCTCAGATGAACCTCAATCATCCTTTTTCCTTTAATGCCTTCATACTGTTACCTGGGGGAAATAAGTGGAGGCAGCCATTCTGCATATTTTTAATGCCCTCTCCTCTTTGATATTTTATGTTCCTTTTGTTGGCCCTTTGAAATCAAGTCAAGACACCAATTATCCCTCATTCATACGTAGCGTGAGTTTTATATCACTCTACAAAAGGGCTGCGGTTGCTGGGGTGGGGGTGGGGGTGGGTAGAGAGGGGATAAATAGTACAATCCATGCTAGATATTAGCAAAATAACTCCAAGGGATGTCTCTCCGGAAGATGAGGCAGTAGAAGGAGGGAAGTCAATTTTAGAAGATGAAATACAGGAAGGTAAAAAGCAAACAGCATGTTTAAAAGAAAGGCCTCGGGCTCCGCTGTTTTGACAAACCAACTTCTCTCATGTTTCTCTCTCTAAACTTCTGAAACAAACATCTATAATGTTGAAACAATTCAGCGTGTTGTGGGGGGGGGGGAGAGACAGGAAGAATAGATATCTCCCACTTTTGAGAGAGGTCAAGCGAATATTATTTCTTAAACCCTGGAAAGAAAGAAAAGGCTTTTGCCAGCCAGCCAAGAAAAGAAAGCAAATTTAAAACAAAACAAAGCCTTCCAGAATCTCTTGGGCAAAAGATAAAAAAAAAAGAGCAGAATGGATTTGTTT
>NW_015390345.1:7330-11870 GCF_001527695.2 Protobothrops mucrosquamatus | reverse complement strand
TGGGTGACTTTGGACCAATCACCAGGAGACGGTGAGTTCTAGTTCCACTTTAGGCATGAAAGCCAGTTGGGTGACTTTGGACCAATCACCAGGAGACGGTGAGTTCTAGTCAGGCCTTAGGCACGAAAGCCAGTTGGGTGACTTTGGACCAATCACCAGGAGACGGTGAGTTCTAGTCCCGCCTTAGGCACGAAAGCCAATTGGGTGACTTTGGACCAATCACCAGGAGACGGTGAGTTCTAGTTCCACTTTAGGCATGAAAGCCAGTTGGGTGACTTTGGACCAATCACCAGGAGACGGTGAGTTCTAGTCCCACTACAGACGTACTGATTTTAATTTTCAAGATTTAGCTTTATTCTCCTTTTTCAGAATGCTTGAACTTGGCCATGAAAACCAGTTCTTGTCTTTTTAGCAACGACATCATGGGGAAAAACGATCCTTTGACTTGGTGTCGCGACAGGGCATTCTTAAAGGCACACTAGCTAAAATTCTGGGATGGCACACAGCTGACGAAGGAACAGAGGCTCTGTTAGGAACAATCTTACACGAAACCAAGTGGCCAATACATAATCTTTTGTGTTACCTGCAAGAATGGCGTTTTAACCAAGTGTACCTTGGGCAGTTGGAAATTAAGATCAACAGCAACCAATTCCAGGGGGAAATAACACAGAGTTCAGACATGAGTGCAGATAGTTATGGAACAAAAGCTTTAAAGCTACTTGCTTGTACCAACAGAAGAGAATATCTATAGCTCAGGGTTGAATTATGGGGTCCTTGGACCATAGCTTTTCCCAAAGAGGTTTGTTACTTCCAACTGGTCTGATTTTGATCAACCAATCAACATGTTTAGTTTTGTGCTGCTAAATTATTATTCATGGAACACCTGGCAGTTCTCAGTGCTGGTTAACTCCCATATGTGCCAAATCCCAGAATTCTCAGTAATAACCAAGCTGATGAGGGAATTCTGGGAACAGAAGTCTTCATATTTGGAGGTGGCCAGACTGGCGAAGAAGATCAGTTTGATCCTCAAGTCAGCGGACACTCCTTAGCCATTTTGCTTTGTGCAGATCTTCCCTGCAGATCTTTCCCCTGGAAAGCAATGGTGGAAGTTAATAATAATAATAATAATAATAATAATAATAATAATAATAATAATAATAATAATAATAATAATAATAATAAAGTTGGAAGGGACCTTGGAGGTCATCTAGTCCAACCCCCTGCTCAGGCAGGAAACCCTATACCATTTCAGAAAAAATGGCTGTCCAGTTTCTTCTTAAAAAATTCCAATTTAAAAGAAGGAAACATGTCTATGGAAATTCTCAAATCATCCAGATCATGGTTGTTCCAGAGGTGCTTTTGAACTGAAGAAGCTTCTTAGACGAGAAGCAAAACGTTTTCAAGGGGGGGGGGGGGAAACAAGGAAGTCCAGTGGCCTTTTGGGAAAAAGCACCTTTGGAAGAGGAAAACACGAAATAACAGGGATAACTTTATGAAACTATCCTGAAAGTGAGAAAGATGAGTGGGTTTACAGGGTCTGCGGCAAGATGAAAAACCTGCAAACTAGCGTTGCACAAGTTCCTCCTCTTCTCAATTGTCCTACAGACATTCTGCACATTTCATATGCAGAGAGTCTTTGTTTAGCAACCACCGCTGGGACAGGCAACTCGTCATTCACTGAAAAGTGGCTCAGTGAAAAATCACAAGCCTGTGCTTACAAGTTTACACGGAACAATGCATACTAGCTGCAAATGATCAGTAAATGAGAACTACCTGTAGGCTGGGAACCGTTATTCTGGGAGATTGCTGAAGAGGGAGGAAGATGAAGAAGCGGTGATGAAGAAAATGAAATGAAATGAAAGGGAAGGGAAAGGAAAGGAAAGGAAAGGAAAAGAAAGGAAGGGAAAGGAAAGGAAAGGAAAGGAAAGGAAAGGAAAAGACAGGAAAGGAAAGGAAAGGAAAGGGAAGGAAAGGAAAGGAAGGGAGGGAGGGAGAGATGAAAGGAAAAGAAAATGAAATGAAATGGAAGGGAGGGGAAGGGAAGGGAAGGAAAGGGGTAGGAAAGGAAAGGAAGGGAAGGGAAAGGGAAGAAAAGGGAGGGAGGAAGGGAAGGGAAGGGAAGGGAAGGGAAAGGAAAGGAAGGGAAAGGGAAGAAAAGGGAGGGAGAGAGGGAATGGAAAGGAAAGGGAAGGAGGAAAGGAAAAGAAAATGAAATGAAATGGAAGGAAAGGGAAGGGAAGGGAAGGGAAGGGAAGGAAAGGGGAAGGAAAGGGAAGGAAGGAAGGAAGGGAGGAAGGGAAGGAAAGGAAAGGAAAGGAAAGGAAGGGAAAGGGAAGAAAAGGGAGGGAGAGAGGGAATGGAAGGGAAAGGGAAGGAGGAAAGGAAAAGAAAATGAAATGAAATGGAAGGAAAGGGAAGGGAAGGAAAGGAAAGGGGTAGGAAAGGGAAGGAAGGGAGGAAGGGAAGGGAAGGGAAGGGAAGGAAAGGAAAGGAAAGGAAAGGAAAGGAAAGGAAAGGAAAGGAAAGGAAAGGAAAGGAAAGGGAGGGAATGGAAGGGAAAGGGAAGGAGGAAAGGAAAAGAAAATGAAATGAAATGGAAGGGAAGGGAAGGGAAGGGAAAGAAAGGAAAGGAAAGGAAAGGAAAGGGAAAGGGAAGAGGGGAAAGGGGAAAGGGGAAGGGGAAGGTAAATGGAAGGGAGGGAAAGGTAAGGGAAGGGAAAGGAAGAAAGAATAAAGAGAAGGGAGGGAGAAGGAAGGAAAGAAGGAAAGAAGGAGAGAGAAAGATCTCTCTGAGTCTGTGTAGAAGTTTGCTCAGACTGACTCTGCCATAATCACCCGTAACCACACGATGGCACTCGGCTGACGAGTATCCACAGGGAAAGAAAGGCCTCTGACTTCTAAGAAAAGGGAAGACGCTGGATTTTAAAACTGGAATGAAGAGCAATTCCAGTTCTGCCTGGTAAAACGTTGATTTTATGGGAGACAAAGATACAAAAGAAAGCAGTTTTTTTCCCCCATGTCCCTCTAGGGCAAGATTGAGTGCCCAGCTCTGAAACCAATCCTGGCATTCCTCCAGGAACTATTTTGTGGCCATTTGCCAGTAATCAGGCAACCATCCTAGTTTACTTCTGTCTATTTTTTTCTTCCATTCTTTCTCGGTTTGCATTCGGCCCACCCTCTCCCTTCGTCCACCTCTGGGTGTGCCCCTCCTTGCGATTGCAATTCACCCCAACACACCATGCGTGTAAGGAAGGAAGGGAAGGCCTCCGAACATTTGCAGCAGAAAGTGTGTNTCTTCTTCTTCTTCTTCTTCTTCTTCTTCTTCTTCTTCTTCTTCTTCTTCTTCTTCTTCTTCTTCTTCTTCTTCTTCTTCTTCTTCTTCTTCTTCTTCTTCTTCTTCTTCTTCTTCTTCTTCTTCTTCTTCTTCTTCTTTCTCCTCCTCCTCCTCCTCCTCCGCCCCAGCCATTGTGGTGAACAGCCTGAAACTTCAGGTGCAACTCTCTTGCTCAAACTGAATCCCTGGAGTTTGGTGGGACCACGATGAACCACGTACAGGAGCAGGGGGCGTGTTGCACCTAAAAAAAACTGGTGGAACTTCAATCCCATCATTATGCATGCCATTTGGGGTTTTTTGACCACCCTTGGCAAAGGCCAAAATAACTAAGCAAGGCCTTCTTGAATGGGACTCTTTTGAGAGCTGCTAAAATCTTACCATCCATCCCATTCAGTCAAACGAGCTTTTACTTCAAGTGAAGAAGCTCCCATGAAAAAGCTGATGTGTCTCCTTCCCAAGCAAATTCTTCACCCAGAATATTGGCTGTCTGGATGAACGGATAGCATTCAGGGTAGAGCAGAGTTTTTGCTGGAAGTCATATTCGATTTGCCGTATGTCTGAGCTGGAGGATCTGCCCTTGACAAACCTGGATAGTATGACATTTGGAGACCTCGACATACTTGAATTTCTGAAACACTGAAGGGCAATCTATTTCAAAAATCAAGCCCATGGGGCAGACTGCACAACTCCAGGCAAGCGTCTGTGGCGATTTCTCAGTCATCCAGGTCAATGGTTGTCCCAAAGGTGGTTTTTTTCAAGAGGCGACTGGACGAGATGAGATGAGGACTCTTGGATGAGAAGCAAAACGTCTTCAAAGAAAAGCAAGGAAGTCCAGTTGCCTCTTGAAAAAGCACCTTTGGGATTTGGGGCAAGGGTGTCTACAAGGAAAATCAAGATGTTGGCCATGACGATGTGATGGAAGACCCATCTGATTTTGATGTGCGTCGCGTGCCTTCGTGTCTGTTTGGTTTCTAATCTATTGCCTTTAGTGGTGAAGGCAATAGATTAGAAACCAGGAGATGGTGAGTTCTAGTTGTGCCTTAGGCGTGAGTGAGTGATGACTGGGTGACCTTAGGCCAATCTCTCTCTCTCCCTCTCTCTCTCTCCCTCCCTCTCTCTCTCTGTCTCTCTATCTCCCTCCCTCTCTCTCTGTCTCCCTCCCTCTCTCTCTCTCTCTCTCCCTCCCTCTCTCTCTCTCTCTCTCTC
>NW_015390345.1:0-3065 GCF_001527695.2 Protobothrops mucrosquamatus | reverse complement strand
TCCATCCATCCATCCATCCATCCATCCATCCATCCATCCATCCATCTATCCATCCACCTATGTACCTACCTTCTATCATCTATCTATCATTTATCCATTATACTATTAGATATCTATCTATCTATCTATCTATCTATCTATCTATCTATCTATCTATCTATCTATCTATCTATCTATCATCTATCTATCTATCTATCTATCTATCTATCATCTATCTATCTATCTATCTATCCATCCATCCATCCATCCATCCATCCATCCATCCATCCATCCACCTACGTACCTACCTTCTATTTATCATCTATCAAAGGATATCATTCATCCACTATACTATTAGATCTATCTATCTGTCTGTCTGTCTGTCTGTCTGTCTGTCTGTCTGTCTGTCTGTCTCTCTCTCTCTCTCTCTCTCTCTGTCTATCTTTATGTCTATCTCTATCTCTATGTCTATATCTATATCTATATCATCTATCTAACAGCTCTGGAGAAGACAGGGTAATGCCTGGGGCAGCCTTTCTTACATTTTCCAAAATTTTCTCCAGTTAAAAAAAATATTAAAAATTCTCCAGTTGTGTCTAGTCATCTTCCTTATTGATAACTTTTTTTAAAAAAACCCACAACAATGCATTCTTAAAGTTACCCTGTGCCACTGGGGAACATTTTTAAAATGTCTTCCTGCAGTTTTGCCCTTGTAGTTAAAAAAAAAAAAAAAGGATTTCCCTTAAGTTATATCCAAAGGGGTCACTCCTGGGAGATGTAGTTCAACGACATCTGGCACGCCAAAGCCCCTCACCCCAATCTACCTCAGCTGTAGGTAAAAAAGTAGATTTGGATACACTACAAATAGTTCTGGACTTACGACCCAGAAACAGGACCAGAATTTCTGTTGCTAAGCAAGGCAGTTGTTAAATTAGTCACACCAGATTTAAAATTTTTGGCCTTGGTTAAGAGAACCACTTCAGTTGTTAAGTGAACCAGGCGGTTGTTATGTGAGTCCGGCTTCTCCCATTGGCTTTACATGTTGGAAACTGGCTGGGAAGGTTACAGATGGCAATCACGTGACCCTGGGATGCTGCCACCGCTGTAAATACAGGCTGGTTGCCAAGCGCCTGAATTTTGACCACGTGACCGTGGGGATGCTGCGACAGTTGTTAAGTACAAGGACCAGTGCTGTTGTCACTTTGTTCAGTGGTATTGTTGTCACTTTGAACAGTCACTCAGTGGATAGTTGTAAGTCAAGGTCTAGCTGTGGTAGATCTCTAGTCAGGGGTAGGCAACCTTGGCTCTTTTATGACTCGTGGACTTCAACTCCCAGAATTCCTGAGCCCGCCATGCTGAGGGGAAAGGGAGAGGTTTCCAAGCTGAGCCATGCTGGCTCAGGAATTCTGGGAGTTGAAGTCCACGAGTCATAAAAGAGCCAAGGTTGACTACCCCTGCTCTAGCTGATCTGGAGCAAACGCATAAGGAGTTTTGAGCCTTCTCTCCTTTCCAGTTGTTTTCCTACATGCAATCACCAAAAAAGCTCGCCCTTCAACCAAGAGAACCTTTTTTCCTTTAAAAAGGAACAGGTAGAAGCTGGTAGGAGAGCTGTTTGTGAGAAAAATGAGAACGTAGGGATTTTTTATTTTTTTTTAACCAACACGAACTCAATTTCAGCATCAAAAAATAAATTTGCAGGCTGAATGCGAACGCTGAATGTTAAGCGTCCGTTCCTGAGTCATATTTAGCATTCGGCTTCTCTTGGTCACTCGGACGGTTTTGCGATAGGAGAAAAGAAAAATAAATGACTCCAACCTCTAAAACCCCTGATTGCACTTAGCTTGATTGCGTAGTGAAAATGAGTTTTTTGGGATTTCAGGCTGGTTGTAGGGGGTTGGGAGTGAGAAGAGGCTTCTAGATGACACACAGGGGGTATGGTTTGTGGCTGAAAAATGTTTGTTCTTTATAGAGATCCATCTGCATAATCTAATTCAGGAGCAAGGTAAACAGGATATGGTAAGAGTGTTGGGTCTACTGCCCCAGTAAAACTCTGAGCACAGGCTTTTGGCCTGCAAAAATCCAAGGAAATGGTGCTATTAGAATTAAGGCCATTTCTGAGATTCCATAAATACTTGGGTATCCCTTATTGGTTCCATCTGCCTTGTAGTTTCTGTCCTCTGTCTCCTCTGGTCTAATATGACTTGTGTGCACCTGTGAGCTTTCCTTCCTTCCTTCCTTCCTTCCTTCCTTCCTTCCTTCCTTCCTTCCTTCCGCCTCCTTCCTGTAGGCTAAAACATATAAGGAACAGTTGCTGGAATTGGGTATGTCTAGTTTAATGAAGAGAAGGACGAGGGGGGACATGGAGCAGTCTTCCAGTATCTCAGGGGCTGCCCCAAAGAAGAGGGAGTCAAGCTATTCTCCAAAGCCCCTGAAGGCAGGACAAGAAGCAACGGATGGAAACTAATCAAGGAGAGAAGCAACCTAGAACTAAGGAGAAACTTCCTGACAGTTAGAACAATTAACCAGTGGAACAACCTGCCTCCTGATGTTGGGGCACTCAAGGGCAGTGAAGGAGCCGAGCCCAAGGGTCTGGGATAGGATCAGCACCTTGGAGAGTTCCTTTGAGCAGCACCTGGTAAGCAGGTTTCACCTAGTTACAGTGGATCCTGTTTCTCAACCTTAATGAGTTGAAGATGCTTGCCTTCATCTCCCAGAATTTAACTTGCTAAGATTCAGAAACGCTGTAGTAACTAGGCTGCTTCCTTTTAGCTTTGCCAGACTTGAATGGTAATCTGTAATCCTAATTAGTACCGCTTTATACAACCCTAGTAAGACCACACCTGGAGTACTGCAGCCCATTTTGGTCATCATATCACAGAAAAGGTGTTTTGAGAGTTTGGAAAAAAAATTCAGAGAAGAGCTACTAAGATGACCAAAGGCCTGGAGACTAAAACATACAAAGAATGGCTACGGGACTTGGGTTTGGCTAGTCTAAAGAAAAGAAGAAACAGGGGAGAGATAATAGCAGTATTCCAGTATTTGAGGGGCTGCCACAAAGGAGAGGGGGGTCAAAGTATTCTCCAAAG
>NW_015390344.1:36265-40512 GCF_001527695.2 Protobothrops mucrosquamatus | reverse complement strand
CCAAAGAGAGAAGCAACTTAGAACTAAGGAGAAACTTCCTGACAGTGAGAACAATTAACCAGTGGAACAACCTGCCTCCAGAAGCGATGAATGCTCCAACACTGGAAGTTTTTAAGAAGAGACTAGACAGCGATTTGTCTGAAATGGTATAGGGTTACCTGCCTGAGCAGGGGGTTGGACTAGATGACCTCCAAGGTCCCTTCCAACTTCATCATCATCATCATCATCATCATCATCATTACTATTATTATTATTATTATTATTATTATTATTATTATTATTATTATTATTATTATTATTATTATTATTATTATTATTATTAGATACAGGTAAAGTCTTTGACTTACGGCCACAATTGAGCCCAAAGTTTCTGTCGCTAAACGAGACCATCATTAAGTGAATTTTGCCATTTTACAATCTTTCTTGCCACAGTTGTTAAAATGAATCACTGCAGTTGTTGAGTTAGTGAATTCTCTATTGACTTAGCGTTGTCAGAAGAGCACAAAAGGGGATCACTTGATCCCAGGATACTGCAACCCTCATAAATATGAGCCATTTGCCAAGCCTCCAAATTTTGATCACATGACCAGCGGGATGCCGCAACAGTCATAAGTGTGAAAAATGGCCATAAGCCATTTTTTCCCGGCGCGGTTGTAACTTCAAATAGTCACTAAATGAACTGTTGTAAGTTGAGGACCGCCTGTGCTCGGGAGAAGCCATGACCTCTGTTCCATAAAACAAATAAGTTCTATAAAAACCCACCCTCTCAAATAAACAGCTTTGTTCCACTAGCCTAGTCGCAAAATATCTAGCAACTGATCAGCTTCAACGAGAAAAACGTTAAGCCATAAAAGACCCTTGTGGTTGTTGTTAGTTGTGAAGTCGTGTCCGACCCATCGCGACCCCATGGACAACGTTCCTCCAGGCCTTCCTGTCCTCTACCAACTTCTGGAGTCCATTTAAGCTCACGCCTACTGCTTCAGTGACTCCATCCAGCCACCTCATTCCCTGTCGTCCCCTTCTTCTATTGCCCTCCATCTTTCCCAGCATCAGGCTCTTCTCCAATGAGTCCTTCCTTCTCATTAGGATCTTAGTAGCAGGGAAATTCTAAGAGATAAAAAGCCTGAACTGGCTGCTGCTCTCATTCTAATAGCAGGAAAGGCCTGTATGTTTATTTCTGTACTTGGTTTGAAATAGGTACTATACCCAGTTTCAAAGAAAGAAGGATTTCTCAGGGCGATGATGCTGAACACACAGCCCAACAGCAGAAGAATCAGAGTTGGTCAAAGTTGCCTGACAGCCAACTGGGAAGCATCCCTGCCAGCGAAATGACTCAAGGGCTGTCTGTCCAACTTCCTCATTTATCACTGAGTCATCTGCAGGCTTTGATCAAAACCTGCCTTCCTCAATTACAAAACTCACGGGCAGCCTGTAAGACATTTAGCTAGATCAAGTCCGCAGCCAAAGACACAAATGGCCAAAATAAGAGAGGAAATAAGATTCTGAGGCTATACTGTATATAGTCAGGCTTACCTAGTTTTCTTTGACAGTTCAAGTTAGTAAGAGTCCGTATAAAGCTTTTACTTGGAAAATATTTCTGTTTCCAGAAAGAAAATGGACTTGGGTAAATTGAGGTGGCCATTGGTTTTAGCAGGCTCTCTTAGACTGCTGTCTAGCATCAGATTAAAATGTTCCCGATATTTAGCAATTTCCAAGAGAACTACAAAACTTTTAGAACTGAGATTAACTATAATTAATTAATGCTATTAGAGAAATAAGTGGGCTTAGGTTTTTTTTAAGAGGATTGTGTCGATAATCTTAACAGGAGTAGATTATTGTCTCCAACTTTCCTTTGGTATAATGTATCTTTTGCTGTGCTTTATATTGTTTTTTTTTTAATTAATTATTGCTATTATAATGATGATTTCTGCCCTTCTTTGGAGCTCTTTGACTGTAAATCGATAAAGTAACTCAGGTAAGATAACTTTTATTGTCCCTTTTTACTGTGGGCACATTAAAAATGAAATTCTGTTCCCTGCTCTCAAAATACATGCATAACACACATATAAACATGCTATATACATATGTAAGGCCAGATTGTTGGGGAGGATGTCGTTTCATTTTTATTGCACTATTATTCTTAAAATTGTAAATATATATTAATCACTTTGGTAGCAATTATCTGCTTTCGTATCTTCTCATTTTATTCAGCACATCACTAAACATCTGGGCAGCATATATATATAAATGATATGCAAAGTTTATCTCTCATCTTGGTTGCAGATCCTGCATTTGCAGAATCTGGAGATCATCCCGATCCCATTTTCCATTTAATTATGGATAAACAATTATCAAGGTATTTGGGCTCGTTTGCATGGACAAGAAACACTAGCATGTTTATTCACCAAACAGCCCGTTTTTAATCAGGTGATCCACCACAAACAGTTAACAGGACACATTTTTCCCAAGGAAGGTAAAGATTATAATGTAACCGACAAGAATGTGCAGTCCAGTAATACTTAACTTGGATATTTATGCCAAACCAAGATAACCTGCTGTACTATTAAGGAAACACTGAAAATTGAGAAAATAGTATTATTCTAATAGTTAACAAAGGAATGTGCAAATATTTAAAAAATGACTACTGCCGCAAATCTATCCCATATATTTATTTTTCCTTAGGAAAGCCTAATCAGCAAATCTGGCTTATGATTTTTTTTTTTTTAAATAGTAACTGGACCCTTTTCTGCTATGTATACATGAAAAATGAAATGTAAATGTTTTATATATATATATCTCCTTGTGTTTCTGGGGAATCCAAATTGCTAACCTAAAATGTTGTATTTCTGCCTGCTAAGCAAATGGCTTTAAAAATGTTCAAGGTAGAAGAGAAAAGATACTTAAGATTCTTTTAGACTGGAGGTTATTACTACTGAAATTATTTATATAGCATAGAATGAACTTCCTGTGTTACAAACTTTCCCATTCCAGAAGCTTCCTTCTGAAGACTCACTTAACTTGAATTTGGAAATCCTTCTATGTCTACACAACCCTTTCATCATGATTTGTTGTTATTGTTAGTTGCGAAGTCGTGTCCGACCCATCGCGACCCCATGGACAACGTTCCTCCAGGCCTTCCTGTCCTCTACCATCTTCTGGATTCCATTGAAGCTCACGCCTCCTGCTTCAGTGACTCCATCCAGCCACCTCATTCTCTGTCGTCCCCTTCTTCTCTTGCCCTCCATCTTTCCCAGCATTAGGCTCTTCTCCAGGGAGTCCTTCCTTCTCATTAGGTGGCCAAAGGACTTGAGTTTCCACTTCAGGATCTGGCCTTCTAAAGAGCAGTCGGGGTTGATCTCCTCTAGGACTGACCGGTTTGATCGCCTTGCAGTCCAGGGGACTCGCAGGAGTCTTCTCCAGCACCATAGTTCAAAGGCCTCCATTCTTTGGCGCTCAGCCTTTCTTATGGTCCAACTTTCACAGCCATACATCGCAACTGGGAAAACCATGGCCTTGACTATACGCACTTTTGTTGGCAGGGTGATGTCTCTGCTTTTTAATATGCTGTCTAGATTTGCCATAGCTTTCCTCCCCAGAAGCAAGCGTCTTTTAATTTCTTGGCTGCAGTCCCCATCTGTGGTGATCTTGGGGACTGCAGCCAAGAAATTAAAAGATGTTTGATCATGATAGTTGAGAGCAAATGTTTGAAGACAGGTGATGGTCAACAGCTTTCCAATTGATCAGCCTGGGCTGTGAAGGAGTCCTGTTCAATTCTGAACTCCTGAGAGGGGCGTAACCAATAAAAGTGCCATTTCTTCATTAATCTCAAGCGGAGATTACCCTGAAGGCAACTCCCATCAGAACATGGATTAAATTTCTTATCTATTTATTTATTTATTTATTTAATTTAATTTATATGCCGCCCTTCTCCCGACAGGGACTCAGGGCGGCGCACAACATATTTAAAACCAGAACATATATACAATCCCCCCCTTAAAACCGAATTAAACCAAATTTTAATGTTGCGTCTTCCGAATATTTAAAACCTAATATAAAATCCACCCTAGGTCAGGTCCGCTTGCTGGAAGAGCCATGTCTTGAGGGCGCGACGGAAGGTAAGGAGATCCGGAATTATCCGGATCTCGGGGGGTAGTTCATTCCAGAGGGTAGGGGCACCCACAGAGAAGGCCCTCCCCCTGGGGGTCGCCAGCCGACACTGCTTGGCCGACGGCACCCTGAGGAGACCC
>NW_015390344.1:28816-36183 GCF_001527695.2 Protobothrops mucrosquamatus | reverse complement strand
GTGCTCCTCAAAGGGAGCCCCATGTAGAGGGCATTACAGTAGTCCAGGCGGGAGGTGACAAGAGCATGAGTGACTGTGTGTAAGGCGTCCCGGTCCAGAAAAGGCCGCAACTGGTGAATCAGGCGAACCTGATAAAACGCCCCCCTGGTCACGGCCGACAGATGGTCATCCAAGGTCAGCCGTGAATCCAGGAGGACTCAATTGATTTCTAATCAACCTGGAGTTGTGAGTCAACAAACCCACCAACGTTTCCTTAAATGGGAAGATTGCCTGGGTGATATCCAATATTCAGAGGATCTTAATAAGGGGGGGTATGTCTGATTCTTAAATGACAGGTAGTCCTCAACTTACAGCCAACTTGTTTAGTGACCATTCCGTTACAACGGCACTGAAAAAAGTGACTTATGACTGTTTTTCACACTTGTGACTGTTGCAGCATCTCCATGATCATGGGATCAAAATTCGGACTATTGGCAACTAACTCATACTTATGACGGTTGCATCATCCCGGGGTGTGCGTGTGTGTCATGTGATCCTCTTTTGTGGTCTTCTGACAAGCAAAGTCAATGGGGAAGCCAGATTCACTTAACTACTGTGTTACTAACTTAACCACTGCAGTGATTCACATAACAACGGTAGCAACCAAGGTCATAAAATGTGGCAAAACTCAATTGTCTTGCTTAGTGACAGAAATGTAGGCCCAATTGCGATTGTAAGTCAAGGGCTGCCTGTATAGCACAGGGGTAGGCAACCTTGGCTCTTTTATGACTCCTGGACTTCAACTCCCAGAATTCCTGAGCCAGCCACGCTGAGGGGAAAGGGAGAGGTTTCCAAGCTTAGCCATGCTGGCTCAGGAATTCTGGGAGTTGAAGTCCACGAGTCATAAAAGAGCCAAGGTTGCCTACCCCTGGTATAGCATGAATCACTGTCTGTCCGATCACTGAGAAAGCATCCCTCAGCCCAACCTGGATGGGTTTTTTATAAACCTATCTAGGGATAAGGACAGAAGCTCAGCCCGCACAGCTTGGTAGGGTGTCCTCTGTCTTCTGCCTTTCATCTCCCCTCTTACTTTCTTCTCCAACCTTCTCCATCTTCCCTGCTCCTCTGATGACCTCCCGACTCCTAACATTTCTAGAGTTGCCATTATATGATTCAAGTCTTCAGACTCTTTAGGGGATGATGGGAAGTGAAATCCAACAGAACTGGAAGAGTGCCTGATTGGAGAAAACCAAAATGTAATGACCTAACCCAGGGGTTGGCAACCTTGGCTCTTTTATGACTCGTGGACTTCAACTCCCAGAATTCCTGAGCCAGCCATGCTGAGGGGAAAGGGAGAGGTTTCCAAGCTGAGCCATGCTGACTCAGGAATTCTGGGAGTTGAAGTCCATGAGTCATGAAGGGGCCATAGTTTCCCTCATGCTGGCTCAGGAATTCTGGGAGTTGAAGTCCACGAGTCATAAAAGAGCCAAGGTGGCCTACCCCTGACCTAACCCTAAAAAAGAGTTCACAGAGACTAAAAATGCCTATTTGTATAACCAGAAATGCTACAAAACACCATTAGCCGTGAGACATACTGAACGGAAGTGCTGCAAAACTATTGATAAAATCTGCAAATCTGCATGGATCAGACACCAGGAGGGAGGGGGGGAAAAAGCCCTAAACACATCCACAGGCTTCTTTGTTGTTAACACCACAGAAGTATCAAATCCGAAAGGAAAAAAAAATAACAATCTTTAAAACACTGAAACAATCTTTCTAAATACCACACTAAGTTACCAGAAAGTGAAAATCAAAGTATGATACAGGTCCTCGCAACAATGTATAAACAAGCAGAATATTGCTGAAATAAACTTTAGAGGGACATATTTAGCTAGCAAGAAGCCTTTGCTTTAAATACATCTACGGTACAGTACTTTTTCCCCCCCTGAACATTTTAATATTACTAAAACTTTGTCTGCTTGCAAGATTCCATTCGCATTATGTAGGAAATAGCACTATGCAGATGACATCAACTGCATCAAGGTAATAATTTAACAGCTAACCAGCTTGTATAATGTGAGATGTGTGATGTAATGGTGGGAATGACTCAGCAGGGTCTATGTCCCTTTAAGAGCCTTTGTATAATACGGAAGGCTCTGCTGCTGTGTTCTCTCTCTTCTGTTTCCTGCTGTAACTGCTGTGTATTGGAGACTGCTGTATTAACACGTGTGTGTATATTGTTCCTGGTGTATGATATTGTAGATAGTGTAAGATAAACCACCATTTAATATAGACCACTGTTTACTATATTTACTCCTGGGTTATCTCAGCACACTAAGACTGTGCATGCTCTGACAAACTGAAGTGGTCATGGCCTTGATTAGAAGTGAAGATTAATTTTGTGGAGGAATCAATATGGTGGTAAAGCTGAGGTCTGTTGGGGAGGCGCTGGGCGGACAGGTATGTGTGTATCCCTTCCTTCTTTTGTCGGTGCCCAGTTGTGTCCCACTTAAGAGCAGGCAGTGGGATGAGTTGATGAAATGACAGCCTCTCCAGCTTTTTAAAACAGACGGCCATGTGGTCCTGGTCAAAAATGCAAATTTGAAGACTTGCAGACACATCTGCAGCCTCACACACTCTGAAAAACATCTGAATCTGAATCCAATCTGTTGCATAGCCGTAGGATATAAACATTGTCTCAGGCCTATCAGGAGATATCACAATACACACTATTTGCATAAGGAGAGCTATTCATAATTTCCAAAGCATAAAATGTGCTACTGTAGCTTACATCCAGGTTAGTCACTGGAGATGTCTCTACACAATTAACTTGTGTAAAGTTGTAGGACTTACATTTTCCTAGAGATGCACAACTAACACATTCGTATCTGTAGTTCCCCCCTTCTTCTTTGGACACATAAATAAAAGCTCAATAAAATAAGTGTCACAAACAGGCTGCATACTGATACTGAACCGATTTCAATGGGTCCTCAGGCAGTTACTCATCTCATTGACAATTTTCTAAGCATTCAATCTAGGAAATCATTTAGGTCAGATCAACGGCACAGCCCAGAAACATTGTTTTCTTCTGCAAAAACTAGCAGGAATGGGCACATCCTGTTCAGATGATCATGGAAGACTCTCAGTTCATCAAAGAGGTCCACAATTTCTACAATGCATCACACTTATCTAAAATGAAGATGAAAGAAGTCCACAAAACTGCAGCTAGGAAAAACATCCAACGTGGAGTGAAACCATCAAATCAGATGACCTCTCCCATCCCAGCTCCTGGTCAGGGAGGGGTCCCTGGTCATGACGCTGGTGAGGGAATCTTCCAAGCACCAGCTTACACAACCAGCACCCTTCTCTTTCTGGAGTTTCTCCCTTTGAGTCTGAGGTTCTAAGAAGCTCTCAATGTCTTGCAAGCTGGTCAGCAAAACGTGCACCAGGAGTTAGAGGAGGAGGAGGCCATAACTACTGCTAGGCTTCCAGAGTTGTCAAAAGCCCCCCAAACATCAGCAGAAGAGAGTTTTTGCCTCTGGCAGGACAGGAAACTGCAGCCCTGGCCCTTCAAATGAGAAGGAGATCACAGATCACCTGAGATCCCACATGGTGGTTTGGGAAGAGCCCAAGGCTTTTTAAAAAAAATGCTTGGGAGACCTTCACAGGCTGTGAATAATGACACCACACCTTAACAACCAACTTGACCAGGGGTAGGCCACCTTGGCTCTTTTATGACTCGTGGACTTCAACTCCCAGAATTCCTGAGCCAGCCATGCTGAGGGGAAAGGGAGAGGTTTCCAAGCTGAGCCATGCTGGCTCAGGAATTCTGGGAGTTGGAGTCCATGAGTCATAAAAGAGCCAAGGTTGCCTACCCCTGAACTTGACAAAAGAAAAATGCAATTTTCCCCCAAACCAGTCAAGAGGATTTATTAAGAGGCTTATCTCCAGCATCACATTTAATTCGTTTCTCAACTTCGATAATGTGCTGAGGTCTAGAATGCTCAGTGAAGGAGACCTTCATTGACTCGCAATCTTCATTTGTGTTGCAACCAATAAAGCCTCAGAACGCTTTACATTAATATACCTTTTATGACAATAAATGAGGTGGAATGAGAAGCAACATCACGCTGGGATTAGCGGGATGAAAATCTCAAGCTCTCCAGACATTTAAGCTTCAATCCAGGAGCTGGCAGAAGATTCAAAACAGGCAACACTGCATGATTTGACTCTTCGCTGCAGACAAATGCAAAGGCAGATATACCCAGATGAGATTGTCCACTGCAGTAACCCAGGCTCGGTGGTGGTGGTGGTGGTGGTGGTGGTGGAGGCCCCAAGGTTTAAATTCTGGGTCTTCTCACTTTCTGAACCATGGCAGGAAATTGACATATGTGGATAGAATGGTTCTCTTGTTTCCTGAGAAAGGCACCACCAGCTTTACTCCATGCATTTGCCAACCCTACACATTCCTCCAAAGTCCCAAAGATGATGATGATTATGATGATAATAGTAGTAGTAGTAGTAGTAGTAGTAGTAGTAGTAGTAGTAAAGTTGGAAGGGACCTTGGAGGTCATCTAGTCCAACCCCTTGCTCAGGCAGGAAACCCTATACCATTTCGGACAAATGGCTGTCCAGTCTCTTCTTAAAAACTTCCAGTGTTGGAGCATTCACCGCTTCTGGAGGCACGTTGTTCCACTGGTTAATTGTTCTCACTGTCAGGAAGTTTCTCCTTAGTTCTAGGTTGCTTCTCTCTTTGGTTAGTTTCCATCCGTTGCTTCTTGTCCTGCCTTCAGGCGCTTTGGAGAATAGCTTGACTCCCTCTTCTTTGGGGCAGCCCCTGAGATATTGGAACACTGCCATCATGTCCCCCCTCGTCCTTCTCTTCGTTAAACTAGACATACCCAATTCCAGCAACTGTTCAGCCCATGCAGATGGGCAGAGCGTTCTCTGTCTTCTATATAATCCTTCCTTGCCTTTCATTTCATTCACCTCTTGCGTTCTTCTCCAACCTTCTCTACCTGCTTGCCATCTTCCCTGCTCTGATGACCCCCTTCCCTCCATTTTTATTTACTTTATTTTTTGAGTTCACTTCTTCTGGAAGCCACCTAACTCTTTCCCGTGGTTCCAAATATCAGGCAGCAGCCTCCAGTGACAAGACTTATTCTAGCCGTTGCTGGGATCTGGCGATGAGGACCACATCGATTTACAAACAAAATAAAGGTAAACGTTTGAAAGAGACACGAGTTTTAAAAAACAAAGCAGAGGAAGTCAAAATTGACCTGGCCTGTGCTTATGTGGAATTCTGTGATGCCAACTCGAGCAAACAAAAGCTGGTGCAGAAAATGCCCATTGAGATTTAAAATTTCAATGAGTTTTGAACTGTCTCCCATTTCTCCCCTTGATTAAGCAACAATTCACACAAATACAAACGTTCAAGAATCACCGCCCCCTTTTATGACTGGAAGGGTACCTCCAGATTTAAATTGTGGCCATTATAGTAAGGGATGTGAACTTTTGCTTAGCTGCATGCCAGAAGCCTTGTATCAGCACAGCAAAATATTAACTGCTTAAAGGTTAACCTGCCCCCCAGGAGACTGATTCTAAATTGAAACACATTCCAAACGCCAGTCCAGTCATACCAAATGCTTTCTTGTTACCCAGAATCCACCAGGATCCACAATCCACTATCAAGGCTATGCTGAGACTATTGGAATTAAATTGTTGTTGTTAGTTGCGAAGTCATGTCCGACCCATCGCGACCCCATGGACAATGTTCCTCCAGGCCTTCCTGTCCTCTACCATCTTCTGGGGTCCATTTAAGCTCACGCCTCCTGCTTCAGTGACTCCATCCAGCCACCTCATTCTTTGTCGTCCCCTTCTTCTCTTGCCCTCCATCTTTCCCAGTAGAATAGAATAGAATAGAATAGGATTTTGTTGTTGTTGTTAGTTGCGAAGTCGTGTCCGACCCATTGCGACCCCATGGACAACATTCCTCCAGGCCTTCCTGTCCTCTACCATCTTCTGGAGTCCATTTAAGCTCACGCCTACTGCTTCAGTGACTCCATCCAGCCACTTCATTCTCTATCGTCCCCTTCTTCTATTGCCCTCAATCTTTCCCAGTAGAATAGAATAGAATAGAATAGAATAGAATAGAATAGAATAGAATAGAATAGAATAGAATAGGATTTTGTTGTTGTTGTTAGTTGCGAAGTCGTGTCCGACCCATCGCAACCCCATGGACAACGTTCCTCCAGGCCTTCCTGTCCTCTACCATCTTCTGGAGTAGGGGTATCCAAATTTGGCAACTTTAAGACTTGTGGACTTCAACTCCCAGCATTCCCCAGCCAGCATGCCCTTCTGTTCCCATGCTAGCTGGGGAATTCTGGGTGTTGAAATTCATAAGTCCTAAAGTGGATAAGTTTGGGGACCCCTGGAATCAAGAATGTAGCACATGTGTCTATTACCAGCAACCCTTTTTTTTTTAATTCTTATTATCTTGCATTGGAAATATTCAGTATGGATCTGCTTTCCAGCCACAGAGATTGACAAGGGCTTCAAAACATTCCTCAGTTGAGCAATGAAGGTGGGGTTTAGATCAGGGCCTATCAATTACAGAAACCAGATTTTTTTTAGAATAACATGTATTGCTGTCTAAATAGCTCAATACCGTCTGTTTATACAAATAAATAATTTTGCATGTCTGCACAGCCAGAATGCTTATTGTATGTATGTTAAAAGGTTTGTGTATGATAATAATGAAAATATTTTAGAAATCACAATGAAATAAAGAATCATAATTTCAGGATCAGTTGTTACTATCTCTACATATTCCTCCTATCCTGGAACACCGATAGATCTAGAGGGCACAAAAGTAGGTGTGGGTGGTCTACATAATGCCAGAAAGTCCATGGTGAATGAAGCAGGAAAGTTTTGTAGATCAGCAAATCTACATGAATACATTCATTTTTCACAACTATATTTTGATCCTGATTTACACCCAAAATGCCCCAAATGGTTTATTACAATCAGTAAATTTCTTGTTTGGTCCAGATTATAAACCAAAACTGATTTTCATTTAAAAAAAGATAGCTATACTAAAATTATACAGTGCACGTAAACTATTCCTGATCCGCATCATCTCCTTCTATGCGAAGTGGTTGCACATATTCCATCCAAACAATTTCCTTCACATTCTAGCAGGAGCAATTTAATTCAAAACAGCACTGAATTTAAGGCATTCCAGTGTAATCATAAGCAGTTATGAGGTCACATTTGCAGCAATATCTTCAACCATTTCCCATCAGGCACTGAAGCCTGCATAATTTTTAAAAATCAAGTGGAATACACCCGATCCAAATGACCTTCCACTTTGTGTGGAATTAGCTGTC
>NW_015390344.1:15672-26808 GCF_001527695.2 Protobothrops mucrosquamatus | reverse complement strand
CCCCCCCGCCACGTGGAGAGCGCCCCGACGCGCCCGCCCTCTCTCTCCCGCGGGGACCCCCTCGGAGCTCCGGCCGGCCTCACCTTGCAGCATGGCCTCCAGCTTCTTTCGGTCCACGCGGAAGCGCTCCTCGCCCCACTCGGGGCTGTCCGGGCCGGCGCGGGAGGGCCCGGCCGAGCAGCAGCCGCCGCCTCCTCCTCCTCCTCCTCCGTCGCTGGGCAGGGGCGAGTCGGCGCTGCGCTCGCTGTTGGAGCCCGGGTCGGAGAGCGGGTAGCCCGGCGGCGGTGGTAGCGCGGCCATCCCGGGGCCGGCCGCTGCGCCCCGCTCCCCGTCGCCCTGCTCCGCTTCTTCCCCGCAGCAGCAGCAGCAGCCGCCGCCGCCGCCCCCGCGGGAAGCTATCTGGCCCCAGAGGAGGCCGCCTCCGGCTTCATCCCAGCCCGCCAGAGCCTCGCGGGGCCCTGCGGCGCCCCCCGCCGCCGCCGCCGCCGCCTCCAGCTCGGGTTCCCCGCCGGAGCTGCTGCTGCAGCCGCCGCCACTGCCGCTGGCGGCCTCGCAGAGCGCACGTCCCGGGCCGCCGGCCGCGGCTCTGCTGCGCCCCCATCCCGCCCGCAGTCCGCACAGCATCCCCGCCTCCTCCATGGAGCAGCGCCCGCCCAGCCGCCGGAGCCGGAGGGGAAGCAGGCAGGCAGGCAGGCAGGCAGGCAGGCCGAGGCGCGCGGGGGCGGGTCGAGCGCACAGCCGGTGAGGAGGAGGAGGAGGACGGGTGGGGGGGGGGGTTGAACGCGGGACCGGGGGCGGCCGGGTGCTGTCGCTGGACGGGCCCGAGCAGGTCTGTCCGGAGTCGGGAAGGCCCCGCCCCGCCTAGTTATGCCTTCCTCCTCCTCCTCCTCCTCCACCTCCTGCTCGCCTGGCCGGCGCGCTCGAGCGGCCCGGATCCTGCAAGGCGAAAGGCATCTCCCTCTAGCCGCGCAGTGTATCTCCACCTTGGCCACTTGAAGAGGTATGGACTTCAACTCCCAGAATTCCTGAGCCAGCCATGCTGAGGGGAAAGGGAGAGGTTTCCAAGCTGAGCCGTGCTGGCTCAAGAATTCTGGGAGTTGAAGTCCATACCTCTTCAAGTGGCCAAGGTGGAGAAACACTGCGCGGTCTAGCGCGGGGGTAGGCCACCTTGGCTCTTTTATGACTCGTGGACTTCAACTCCCAGAATTCCTGAGCCAGCCATGCTGAGGGAAAAGGGACAGGTTTCCAAGCTGAGCTATGCTGGCTCAGGAATTCTGGGAGTTGAAGTCCACGAGTCATAAAAGAGCCAAGGTTGCCTACCCCTGGTCTAGTGCAACCACTCGGGCTGAAAAGGGCTCTCCCGGGCTCTCCCGGGGCCGAGGACGGTGGCAGGAGCCCCCTCCGCCAGGGCCATCCCGACGTTGACTTGGGATTGCTGGATCCCCTGCTGGATCTCTCTCTGGGATCTATCTCAGCCAAGGGCTGGAATCAATAAAGGAGACTATTTGCAGCTCCGGGTTGATCTGTGAGCTCCTTGGTGCTCTCTCTAACCAGGATGGTTTTCTTGCAGACGTTTTCGTTACTCAGCTAGGTAACATCATCAGTCTTACAGGTACTAGTACAGTTAGTTAGCACTGAGGGTGTTACCTAGCTGGGTAATGAAACATCTGCAAGTAAGCAACCAAGCTCAGAGAGCACCAAGGACCCCCCGTTTTTTCTTATATGTTTACAGTAAGGAAAGATTGCATAGGAAAGTCATGCTTTTTTATCCTTTACTGAATAAGTATCTCTATCTCTATTCTATATCTATCTCTATCTCTCTATCCATCTCTATCATTCTAGCTATATCTATCTGTTTGTGTCTGTCTGCCTGCCTCTGTCTATCCGTCCATCATCTATCTATCCGTCTGCCTGCCTGTCTGCCTGCCTGTCTGTCTATCCGTCCATCATCTATCTATCCGTCTGCCTGCCTGTCTGCCTGCCTCTGTCTATCCGTCCATCATCTATCTATCCGTCTGCCTGCCTGTCTGCCTGCCTCTGTCTATCCGTCCATCATCTATCTATCCGTCTGCCTGCCTGTCTGCCTGCCTGTCTGTCTATCCGTCCATCATCTATCTATCTATCTGTCTGTCTGTCTGTCTGTCTGTCTGTCTGTCTGTATCTGTATCTGTATCTATCTGTATCTGTATCTATCTATCTGTATCTGTCTGTCTGTCTATCTATCTGTATCTGTATCTGTATCTGTATCTGTATCTGTATCTATCTATCTATCTATCTATCTATCTATCTATCTATCTATCTATCTATCTATCTATCTATCTATCTATCTGTGTCTGTGTCTATCTATCTATCTATCTATCTATCTATCTATCTATCTATCTATCTATCTGTGTCTGTGTCTATCTATCTATCTATCTATCTATCTATCTATCTATCTATCTATCTATCTATCTATCTATCTGTATCTGTCTGTCTGTCTATCTATCTGTATCTGTATCTATCTATCATCTATCATCTATCTGTCTGTCTGTCTGTCTGTCTGTCTGTCTGTTTGTCTGCTTTGGGTAATGAAATGTCTGCAAAAAACCCCAACCAAGCTCCAAGAGCACCAAGGAGCCCTCAGGGCTGAATCAGGAGGCAGCTTAAGGCAGAGGTCCCCAACCTTTTGGGCACCAGGGACCGGTTCCGTGGAGAAAGGTTTTTTCCAGGGACCGGAGGGTGTGTTGTTTTGTGTGCTGCCTGCATCTCATGGATGGGGCTTTGCTTGTTTGTGCGGACTGGTTGCTGGCATGTCGGGGCCCGGTACTGGTCCGTGGACCAAGGTTGGGGACCCCTTGCTTAAAGCAGAAGATGGATCTTGTCCTTTGGCTGATGGGTGGTGACTGTAGTAGACCAAGCATCCTGGTCCTTCTAGGCAACCAAACTCCCCATCTACTCCTCCCCACCCAGTTGTTGGGTTTGCAGGTTGCAGAGAAGGTATCCTTCAGCCAGCCCTTCTCCAGGTTAAGCAGAAGAAGACCCTTGACAGATCTTGGGTGCTTATGGCCTGAAGGGCACCAGCTGGAGGATCCGGGATTGTGAACTCCCTCCACGTGATCAAGGATCCAATCAGTGTGCTGGGTTCGCACAACACACTAAGTAGGGTTTATGGAACCATGATTTGTAACTGCTTGGCTGGCTTCTCACAGCCTGCTGAATTACAGCCTCTCAAATCTCCTTGAAATTAAGCTCAATGACTGTGTAATTTTCTGGTCCAACATGAGAAAGATTCATTTCACTTTATTACAGGATGTTTTTTTTTCTTCCCAACTTCCACCCTGGATTTTCTCTGTAGTTCCCCCCTCCAAAAGACAACCAGGCTAAATACTGCTTAGCTTCAGGGCTCATCAGTTGTGGCTTGCTAAAACAAGCCATAAGGTAACCAGCCATAGTTTATTTGTCTGAACCAAATTTGATTAGTTTATGGTTTAAATATTGGATGCAACGTATGCTGCAGGTGAGGGCAGAAAGCAGATAACAAATTCTTTGGTCCGTTTTCTGCTTTCTCCAAGTTGCTTTCTCAACCAAGAGAAGCAAGGACAAGAAATGAAGTTTGAGGATGTCAGGTTGAGTTTTTAAAGGACCAGCGGACAAAAGGATTAAGAAGCCTGTCCTCTCCTGTCTTTCCAAGACAAGCTCAATTTAAACTGCGTGATTTAAAAAAAAAAAACACGCCGTCAAGCTCTGATTAATGTTTCCCATGATGGGTAGGTTTGTGCTACCCCTTTAAAAGCACTTAGGGAGTTTTCTATTTCTAAGAAGATAAACTCATTGCCACAGGATATTGAAATTGCCCTAAGCAGAATTTACTTTAAAAGCTGCCCCATTAACAAAAGTGCAGTTTAGAAATTAACTGTTAAAACACTGGAGAATTCTGGGCCATAAACATACAGGAGAACCTCTAGACAATTTACTCGTTCTACAAATTGTGGGTGTAAAGGTAGAGTATTTGCTTAAAGATGCTTGTTTGGAATTAAAAGTGGGATTTCAGTCCAACAAACGATCCACAGCTTGCACGTAAAGCCTCTACTTTTAAGAAAGCCAGTTGGTTACTGTGACCAAAATATTGTTAAGAA
This sequence comes from Protobothrops mucrosquamatus, assembly GCF_001527695.2. Classification (NCBI taxonomy): domain Eukaryota; kingdom Metazoa; phylum Chordata; class Lepidosauria; order Squamata; family Viperidae; genus Protobothrops; species Protobothrops mucrosquamatus. Next base: position 22,693 of record NW_015390344.1, on the reverse strand, counting down.
AGCCAGTTGGTTTTCTACGGATAAGTACTCTTAAATTGTTACCAGGTATTTTGCTAATTCAACTGACAAACTTGATAAAAGAGAGCATTCATTTCTGAATCCTTTTTTTTCCAAATAGCTGCTTTTGAAGAGACCTTATTATCCCACTCTTAATCAAGAATAATGTTGATCTCACAATAGAGGACTGGAGAGTGAAGGTTTCGCATCTTGCTGAAATGGCAAAGATTTCGGCTTATTTGAAGGATCACTCAAATGAACAATTTTTATCAATATGGAGAAGATGGATTGTTTATATTCAAAATAAGCATAGAATGGTGGAATATAAGTTAGGTTTTTAGATAAAAAAAATTTTTTTTATACATATATATTTATGTAGAATTATACTTTGTGGAGTTAGGGATATTAATACAAGGTTACTTTTAGTTGAATAGTATCCTGGGATTAGGTTTGGGAAGTCCGGGTGGGGGGTGGGGGGGGGGTTTCAATTGTGATGTACTTGTGATGTGTTCTTTTTTTTATGTTGAAAACAATAAAAAAAATTTTGAAGAATAATGTTGATCTCACAATAGTCTATACCGGGTATATTTTTTTCCTTTATAAAATGAAGACTATTGAGGCCCTTTTAAGTAGTTTAAAGAAAGTCTCCTGAACAAACATTAAAGTCAGGTAAGACCACAGGTTTCATAGTATATAGAGATCCTGTTTTCCTTGCTTCAGAAACAAAAGTAGTTTGTCACACCTGGCTGGGTGCTAAGCACAAGGTGTGCTTTCTACCTTTAATAAGTAGGGTAGGCACCACATCATATGTATTTTTTTTCAGGGGGGAGACAAATTAGTACAAATTAACAAAGGACAATAATACATATATGAGGGATAAAATTATCCCCCCACCCAATCTTTGGTTGATTTAAAAACAAAAACAAAAAAACCCAATGAAATCAACCCTAGGATGTGCATGCCTTAAAGCCAGAGGCATACAATTCCTTTTCTCCCTTTTAATGTTGCAAATATATTTGAGGAAGCCCAGTCCTCTTCCAGGAATAAACGATACACATCGGTGGCAGATTTGCATGTTCTACAGCTTCTAATCCCTGGAATATTATCAGTGAATGGTAGATATGGAAAGGTTAATATTTTAGGCCATTGGAACGGACTCCATCCAGAATCCCAGTTAGACAACTGCCTATCTTGGCTTGAAACAAGAAAAGGGCATTCACCACCTTTGTGGGGAATTGTTCCCTGACAAACTTGTTGTTGGGATTAGGATGTTGTCTTTTGACTCTTCTTCCAGATGGTTAATTCTGTACGGAAGTGTCTCAAGGGACTTCTCAATACCAGTCCCTCTAGAACAGGGGTAGGCAACCTTGGCTCTTTTATGACTTGTGGACTTCAACTCCCAGAATTCCTGAGCGAGCATGGGGAAACTATGGCTCCTTCATGACTTGTGGACTTCGACTCCCAGAATTCCTGAGCGAGCATGGGGAAACTATGGCTCCTTCATGACTTGTGGACTTCGACTCCCAGAATTCCTGAGCCAGCATGGGGGAACTATGGCTCCTTTATGACTTGTGGACTTCAACTCCCAGAATTCCTGAGCCAGCATGGGGAAACTATGGCTCCTTCATGACTTGTGGACTTCAACTCCCAGAATTCCTGAGCCAGCCACGCTGAGGGGAAAGGGACAGGTTTCCAAGCTGAGCCATGCTGGCTCAGGAATTCTGGGAGTTGAAGTCCACGAGTCATAAAAGAGCCAAGGTTGCCTACCCCTGCACTAGAAGAAGACAATCGTTTCCACAACTTCCTGCTTAGAGCATCTCCACTAGTTGCAAATCATGGATGTTGAACTCTGACACATTTGGAGGGTTCCTTCCTGTCATCATCATCATCACCATCGTCATCGTTATGACCATCATCATCACCACCACCAGAATAACGGTAGGCATTTTGTTATGATTAACAGCTTAGTTGGACTTGATGTTGCTTTGTGTCAAGAGAGAGGACTGTTGGACTAGAAGTGAGCAGCTGATAGCTTAGGAAACCACCTCACAAGGACCAGCTGTTTGCTTGTCACTGTGAGGGAAAGAGAGATTGTATGAAATACATTTCTGCTGGATACTGGTTTCTGTGATTATACCATATATACAGTACAGAGAAAAGCAACAAAGATTATCGGACTGGAGGCTAAAACATATAAAGGTTGCTGGAATTGGGTATGTCTAGTTTAATGAAGAGAAGGACGAGGGGGGACGTGATAGCAGTGTTCCAATATCTCAGGGGCTGCCCCAAAGAAGAGGGAGTCAAGCTATTCTCCAAAGCGCCTGAAGGCAGGACAAGAAGCAACGGATAGAAACTAGTCAAGGAGAGAAGCAACCTAGAACTAAGGAGGAATTTCCTGACATTGAGAACAATTAATCAGTGGAACAACCTGCCTCCAGAAGTTGTGGAAGCTTTTAAGAAGAGTTTGGACAGCCACTTGCCTGAAATGGTATAGGGCAGGGGTAGGCAACCTTGGCTCTTTTAAGACTCGTGGACTTCAACTCCCAGAATTCCTGAGCCAGCCATGCTGAGGGGAAAGGGAGAGGTTTCCAAGCTGAGCCATGCTGGCTCAGGAATTCTGGGAGTTGAAGTCCACGAGTCATAAAAAAGCCAAGGTTGCCTACCCCTGGTATAGGGTTTTCTGCCTGAGCAGGGGGTTGGACTAGAAGATCTTCAAGATCCCTTCCAACTCTGTTATTCTGTTATTTGTCAATAAACAGAAGCCCAGAAAATCACTTCAGTAGATCTTGTCTCCTTAGAAGGACAAACTGTAAGGGGTGACCTGGAAATGCTATCCTGCTGGGAGGAGAAAAAAAAGCCTAAAAAGTATTGGGAGTCCTACCATGTGATCCTTTATTGGTACAAGGTAACAATGGTAAGAGACAAATTTGTCTGAAAATCCCTAAATTTCTCTGACATCATTTCTAAAAAGCAAGCCAACACAGTAGATTCAATAAGTAACTTCACCGAGTTGACTGTTGGGAAAGGTCTTCTAATCATTAATTGAAAAATCAAGAACAACTTCTGGCGCTTCTACTCAAACTAAAACAAAAGAACAAAAAAAAACACCCCAACAACCTTATGATGATATTTAATATTGTATCTCAAGTAGAACTGAAGTGTGTTTCTCTCAGCTTTTAACACAACAAGCCTACATCCATTCTGGACTTCCCGGCTGAGTGTAGCTGCTGTCTGCTTTGGTCAGTGAGTCCACTACAGCTTGCTTGTCTGCTGGGAAAACGGCGCTACTGTGCCTGGGCTGCAGAAATCCAGGCAGACAGTAGGTGGCAACAAAGAGCCATAGAAAGACGTTCAGCCTTTACTGCTGTCCGGTACTCATCTACATTTTTGCTTTAAACCAGTGGTTCTCAACCTGTGGGTCGGGACCCCATTTGGGGTCGATCGACCAATTCATGGGGGTCGCCAAGCAAGGCTGTCCGCCATTTTTTTTGTCCGCCATTTTTTCCCCCTTTTCCGGCGGGTGCCTTACCTCCCTTGGGCTGGGCCAGCTGGTGGTCGGCCTGCTCCGTCTCTGCCGCTTGCCAGCTACGCCTTGGCCAGCACAGGGGGCGGAACCCCGCATGCGCGGCGCTCCCGGGCAGGGAAAGTCCTCGACTTACGACCAGTTGGGTAGTCCTCGACTTACGACCAGTTTAGTCCTCGACTTACGACCGGTTTAGTCCTCGACTTACGACCGGTTGGGGTCGCGGCATTAAAAAGGTTGAGAACCACTGCTTTAAACAAAAGTAAGGAAGGTGTCAGTTTGGAGAAGACAGCCGTTGCAAAGAGGGATCCATGGTATTAAAACAGGAGTCTTTTTGTGTCCTTGCTATGTGGAGATGCCAGAAATTAACCCAGGATCTTTGGTGTGTGAGTGGTATGTTCTGGCATTCAGTTGTGGTCCTGTCAGTCCAGCTGATCTAATCGGTCTTGTCTAAATGGATTTTGCTTGTGTTTGATCTTCTGAGAAGCCCGGTCCAAGTGTGGTGACCTGTTTCCTGGACTGAAAGTTCTGGCAAATGGATAGAGCAGGGAAGCAACGAGTCAGTTGCCACAAGTAGAGTCATGTAACTTCCTGCTAAATCTTTGAGCGCAAAGTGAAGGAATGATGCCTTCAGAGGGAACTTCTTCACTGAGTTGGCTTCCTTGTCTCTCTGCCTCACTAGTGTTTCATCCCTCACTGTCTCTCTCAGAAGGACGAGGGAGGACAGGATAGCAGTGTTCCAATATCTCAGGGGTTGCCCCAAAGAAGAGGGAGTCAAGCTATTTTCCAAAGCACCTGAAGGCAGGACAAGAAGCAACGGATGGAAACTAATCCAGGAGAGAAGCAACCTAGAACTAAGGAGAAACTTCCTGACGGTTAGAACAATTAACCAGTGGAACAACCTGCCTCCAGAAGTGGTGAATGCGCCAACACTGGAAGTTTTTAAGAAGAAACTGGACAGCCATTTGTCCGAAATGGACTAGGTGACCTCCAAGATCCCTTCCAACTTTATCTTCATCATCATCATCATCATCATCATCATCATCATCATTATTATTATTATTATTATTATTATTATTATTACAAGAGTCAGTAAGTCAGCAAAGAGACTGACACACCAGTAGGGTGGTAAAACTCCAGCACCTGGAGCCAACACCTTGCGGCATAACCTGTGCTGAGTGTGCTCCCTGGCTTGGGGTACATCTCATTTTTGTCACTACTAATGAAGCTTAGGCTGCAGTTGGGTCACCTGTGCAGCCATGAGGGAGCCTACTACATGTTTACTTACAAGGTTGTGTACGTTGTGCCCATGGTTTGGTTTCCCCTTCAGTGTGTTGTGTGGTCACCTGAAGAGAAGTGAGAGCACCCACTGAATTCTTGAATCCATGTAATACGGAAGAAGTCCAGGCCCTCTCTGTTTCTTTGCTTCTTATTTATTTGTTCAATTTTTATGCCACCCTTTTGTTCAGAAGCTTAAGATAGAGTACCTGGTGCTTTTTCCTCCTATCTCTCCCGTCACAACAACTCTGGGAGAGAGGTCGGACTCAAGAGTTTCTGGGGAGATTCTCAATCATCCAGGTCACGGTTATCCCCAAAAATGCTTTTCCAAAAGGCAACTGGACTTTCTTGGTTGTCTTCCTTGAAAATGTTCTGCTTCCGAAGAAGCTTCTTGGATGAGAAGTGAAAAGTTTTCAAGGGAAAAAAACAAGAAAATCCAGTTGCCTTTTGGAAAAAGCATCTTTGGTTGGACTGAGACAGAGTAGATGGGGAAGAGCTTGGGTGTTGCTGCTCTTAAGGTACCACCTTCATCTCTGCTCATGGCTGGCTCTCCTGAATTTCTCCATTGTTCCAGAGTTCAGGACTTAGAATAGTGGTGGCGAACTTATGGCACGCGTGCCAGAGGCGGCACTCGGAGCCCTCTCTGTGGGCACGCGCACCATGCCCCGGAGATGGCAACCATCCCTCTTCAACCAGCCGCCTGCTAACTCGCTGAGGTCCCACGTGGCCGGATGCATCCCAGCATGGCTGGTTTTCCTCCCCCCATCCCGTCCCTCCTGGCCTCGCATGCTCTCCTTTTCCCAGGCACGACCCACTGCATCGCCTCCTCAGCTGTCGGTCAGCCATCCAGCTCAGAGGTGGCTTCATTGAACGGCTGGCGGTGGGCTGTGGAGTCCCAGAGTGTCGAGGGGCTGGCAGGCTATGGCTGCTGACAGACAGTATTGGCCCCCATACGCTCACTGGCATCTGTGTGCGTGGGCCGATGGTGTCAGGTAGCAGCATGCCTAGCCCTCGCCTTGCCCCATGGCAATGGCACCCCCACTCTGTAGAGTTGCCAGGTGTCCACTATTTGAGCGGACAGTCCGCTTTTTTCACATTATGTTCACTATTTTTTTTCACAAAATAGTGGACATTTTTTTTATTCAAAAGCTTTATGATGATATTATGATTATAATATATTTGATGTTTTGAATTTTAAGTAAAGTTTTGAAGTGATTATTTTAATACGTGTTAAAATGTTTGTAAGAAAATATATAATTTAATTGTAAAAATTTTTTTTACTTTTTTTACTACTTAACCCCCCCCCCCCGCTTGTCCGCTACTTTTTGGAAGCAGACCTGGCAACCCTACCACTCTGCCTCACCTCACCCTGTAGGACGAGCCTTCTGCCTACTGCCCCACCTGCCAGAGACCTCCTGGATCTCCCCCAATCCTGCCCACCCCCCACAGGCTCCCTCCCCACAAGCAACATTGAGGTGACCACGCCTACTTTGGCCACACCCACCCAATCTGCCATGACCACCACAGCCACGCCCACCCAGTGGGCCATGCCCACCTGGCACCCAGCGATAAATAAGTGGGTTTTGGGTTGCAGTTTGGGCACTCGGTCTCTAAAAGGTTCGCCATCACTGACTTAGAATAATGGATTTAGGCTGCAGAAAAGCCAATTCAGAAATGATCTTCCCGTTAGAAGGGTTTTTCCAAACATTTGTTGCTGGAAAGAAAGAATATACAGTATTTTGTTTTACTTTGGCACCAACGGCCCATTGACATGAAGAATTCTGTTTTGCTGGATGTGTTTAACTGGAAGTTGGAATGAGCAGCGGCCAGGATTCTACCCTTCCAATTCATTAAAACTATAGCACCGAGCCATAAATCGGAATTTAGAAGCAAGAATGTCTGCATTTCACCCGGGGTATGAAGCCAAAGCAACACAAACAATATTTTGGACAGTCGAACTTCATTAGTCAAACTTTGGTCTATTGAAATTAGTGGAGAATTAGTGGGGGAGGAGGTTGGGGGGTGGAGGTTGGGGGGTGGAGGGAGGAGAGAGGTATCAGTACGGTCAGTGGGAGAGGCAGATATGGCGGGAGCAGAGGACCATATCAGGTTAGGGGAGCACGCACACGCTATTTACAAGCTTGTGGGTGCTCCGGTCCTCAGGTCTCTACTCGGCTCCCAGGAGACCTAGATCCCCCGGCCCGGGACCATCGGCTGTTGTTA
>NW_015390344.1:10089-13046 GCF_001527695.2 Protobothrops mucrosquamatus | reverse complement strand
AAACACAGCTGGTAATATTTGGTTTTAATTCGGCTTTTATCGGGGTTTATTTTTTGTATTTCTGTATTTTTGTATTTTGCATTTTTTGTATTGTGTGTATATTATTTGTTTTTAATATGCTGTGAACCGCCCTGAGTCCTATGGGAGAAGGGCGGTATACAAATTAAATTATCTATCTATCTATCTATCTATCTATCCAGTTTCACTAAATGGAAGACAACACTGAATGGACAGCTCTAGTTCTACAGGTCCTCACCTGGTGTTTGTCCTATATTCGGTTCTAAAAATATTAGCAGAACAATCAGGAAACTTATCCGGGCCTCAGATTGGCAAAAGGTTAAGAGTTTGACCTCCTGTAATTTGTACACAGGGTTGTCAATTAACAACTTCCTGCTTCTGACATTTTTCCATCTCATGGCGCCGAAATATTGTAGGGTTTTTGTTGTTAGTTGCAAAGTCGTGTCCGACCCATCGCGACCCCATGGACAACGTTCCTCCAGGCCTTCCTGTCCTCTACCATCTTCTGGAGTCCATTGAAGCTCACGCCTACTGCTTCAGTGACTCCATCCAGCCACCTCATCCTCTGTCGTCCCCTTCTTCTCTTGCCCTCAATCTTTCCCAGCATCAGGCTCTTCTCTAGTGAGTCCTTCCTTCTCATTAGGTGGTCAAAGTATTTGAGTTATAACTTCAAGATCCGGCCGCCTAAAGAGCAGTCGGGGTTGATCTCCTCCAGGACTGACTGGTTTGATCGCCTTGCAGTCCAAGGGACTCGCAGGAGTCTTCTCCAGCACCATAGTTCAAAGGCCTCAATTCTTTGGCGCTCAGCCTTTCTTATGGTCCATCTTTCACAGCCATACATTGCAACTGGGAAAACCATGGCCTTGACTATACCCACTTTTGTTGGCAGGGTGATGTCTCTGCTTTTTAGTATGCTGTCTGGATTTGCCATAGCTTTCCTCAATTTAATGTCCTCCCACTTGCAGGGAATGTTGACAAATTTCAGATGATGCCATCTAAGCAAAAACTCTGGTCTTGTAGCCCAGTTAAGCAAAGATGGCAGAACATCTTTCTTTCTCCATTCTTTCTCTTTTCTCTTTCTCTATTCTGTTCACTTTACAAAGATACTTGTAGGTCAGGATTTGCGTTTCTTTTAAGGAGTTGTACAGGCAGAAAGCCCAAAGTCCGTGCTTTGTACCTCCTACGTTTTTCATCACCCTTGTATTCCATCAGGGGTGTCTGCAGTATAAGGTTATGTGGCAGAGTAGAAATAGGCACACCCTTGTTGCACCATCACAGCCACTGTCTTAACATCTGCAGACCCTCCTACTTGCCTTACATATTGCGCAATTCCAGCTGCCTGAGTTGTGCTGAAGGGTTGTGTATTGTTTTAGCTCTTGCTGTAAGTTGTAAGATATATACAGATCATTTTATTTTGATGGATATTTATTCTTTGAATCCAAATGCTTACTTGACTTTTGCACAAAGCAAACAAGACTAATTTAATGGAAATAATTGCCCCCATGAGTTTTACGTGGACTAGGCCACAATTGTGATAATCAAGATCCAACTCATGTTTTAAGACAAGGAAAGGAAGCTAAACAAATTCTTAAATTGCATCCATTAAAACAGCAGATAAAGAAGTACTTGGGGAATATCTATCCAGCAGATCTCCTTTTTTCCATCACACACACACACACAATGCATGAATGCAAGATAAAAAGAAATATTCCTTCCAAAAACAATGAATAAATAATGGTTTTGAAAGAATTTATACCACCTTTTTCGTGACTTCGGGATCTGACATTTTACCAAAATCAAGCAACAGACGTAAGAGTGGGGATGGAAGTGTGGGCCCCTTACAAATTACAAAACAGATATATATCATTATATATATATATAAAAAAATAAAGTTGGAAGGGACCTTGGAGGTCATCTAGTCCAACCCCCTGCTCAGGCAGGAAACCCTATACCATTTCGGACAAATGGCTGTCCGGTTTCTTCTTAAAAACTTCCAGTGTTGGAGCATTCACCACTTCTGGAGTCAGGTTGTTCCACTGGTTAATTGTTCTAACTGTCAGGAAGTTTCTCCTTAGTTCTAAGTTGCTTCTCTCCTTCATTGGTTTCCACCCGTTGCTTCTTGTCTTGCCTTCAGGCGCTTTGGAGAATAGCTTGACTCCCTCTTCTTTGGGGCAGCCCCTGAGATATTGGAACACTGCTATCATGTCCCCCCTCGTCCTTCTCTTCGTTAAACTAGACATACCCAATTCCAGCAGCCGTTCCTTATATGCTTTAGCCTCCAGTCCCCTGATCATCTTTGTTGCTCTTCTCTGTACTCTTTCTAAAGTCTCAACATCTTTTTTACATCGTGGTGATCAAAACTGGATGCAATATTCCAAGTGTGGCCTTACCAAGGCATTGTAAAGGGGTATTAACACTTCACGTGATCTTGATTCTATCCCTCTGTTAATGCAGCCTAGCACCGTGTTGGCTTTTTTGGCAGCTGCAGCACATGGCTGGCTCATATTTAAGTGATTGTCCACTAGGACTTCGAGGTCCCTCTCACAGATACTACTATTGAGCAAGGTACCCCCTATACTATACCTGTGCATTTGGTTTTTCTTGCCTAAATGTAGAACCTTGCTTTTTTCACCATTGAATTTCATTTTTTAGATAGTGCCCAGTGTTCAAGTCTGTCTAGATCCTTCTGTATTTTAAGCCTGTCTTCTGGAGTGTTGGCTATTCCTGCCAGCTTGGTGTTGTCTGCAAATTTGATGAGTTCCCCATCTATCCCCTCGTCCAAATCGTTGATGAAGATGTTGAAGAGCACTGGGCCCAGAACAGAGCCCTGGGGCACCCCACTACACACTTCCCTCCATGTAGATGCGGTTCCATTGAGGACCACTTGCTGAGTACGGCCGGTCAGCCAGCTACGGATCCTTCTGGTGGTGATGCTGTTT
>NW_015390344.1:5132-7435 GCF_001527695.2 Protobothrops mucrosquamatus | reverse complement strand
TACCTAGGAATGAACTGTCAATCTTCCGAGTGGGAGGCGAGCGTCTTCACCACTAGGCCCCCACACCACTCAATACGAAGACTAAAACTACCTTCGTTAAAATTGGCTTGGATAACAGAATCTGGTTACGGTTTACTTCTTCCTTCTTTATGCTCCCTAATTGGAACTATGGAGGTGTTTAAGATATTTCCACATTCTTCCTTCCTTATTTGGACTTAAGAATGCTTTCCTCTTCGTTGTTTCGGTAACAGTTCTCCCCTTTTAGAAACGGCAGAGAATATTCGTAGCTCGGATGGTAGATTTAGGCAGAGGTTTGTCCTCTGAGTTTGCTGCTTGGCTCCCGGACGTTTCATTACCAAACTAGGTAACATCTTCAGTGGGGTCAAGCTTCTGCATAGATCTCCCCTTTCTCAAACCCCTAGAGCCCTGGTGGCACAATGGTTTGTTGTTAGTTGCGAAGTCATGTCCCACCCATCGCGACCCCATGGACCACGTTCGTCCAGGCCTTCCTGTCCTCTACCATCTTCTGGAGTCCATTGAAGCTCACGCTTACTGCTTCAGTGACTCCATCCAGCCACCTCCTTCTCTGTCGTCCCCTTCTTCTTCTATTGCCCTCAATCTTTCCCAGCATCAGGCTCTTCTCCAGTGAGTCCTTCCTTCTCATTAGGTAGCCAAAGTACTTGAGTTTCAACTTCAGGGTCTGGCCTTCTAAAGAGCAGTCGGGGTTGGTCTCCTCTAGGACTGACCGGTTTGATCGCCTTGCAGTCCAGGGGACTCGCAGGACTCTTCTCCAGCACCATAGTTCAAAGGCACAATGGTTAGAATGCAGTATTGCCGGCTAACTCACTGCTCACTGCCAGGAGTTCAGTCCTGACTGGCTCAAAGTTGACTCAGCCTTCCATCCTTCCGAGGTTGGTAAAATGAGGACCCAGATTGTTGGGGGCAAAATGCTGACTCTGTAAACCACCCAGAGAGGGCTATAAAGCACTGTGAAGCAGTATATAAGTCTAAGTGCTATTGCTGTATGTCAATGACCCAACAGGATCACTAGATGGTAGCAAAGCATTAGAAATGTATGTCTTTGCTGCCACCTGGAAGGCATCTACCTTCTTACCTCCACTAACTCCATAGTTGATAACATAGCTGCCTTAAATCAGAGGTCCCCAACCTTTTGGGCACCAGGGACCGGTTCCGTGGAGAGAGGTTTTTCTGTGGACCGAAGGGGCCGTGGTTTTGTGTGCTGCCTGCATCCCGCAGATGGGGCTTTTCTTGTTTGTGCGGACCCGTTGCTGGTATGCCGCAGCCCGGTACCAGTCCACGGACTGGGGTTGGGGACCCCTGGCTTAAGGGAGAAGATGGATCTTGTCCTTCAGCTGATGGGTGGTGTCTGTAGTAGATCAAGCATCTTGGTCATTCTAGGCAACCAAACTCCCCATCCACTCCTCCCCACCCAGATGGATCTTGTCCTTCGGCTGATGGGTGCCTTAAATGATACCTGAGGGAGATTGCTCTCTTGAACTTAGTCCCTACCAAGCCATCATCTATATTGGTTTGCACAGACGTGTTGTGTAAACTCAGCTTGACCCCAAACCAAAAGAGATAGTCTGGTATACACTTCACCAATAATGGTTTTCAATAAATCACAGGTAAAAACCCATGTCTTAAGTCCCGAATATGTGGATGATGCTCATCTCAGCCTTTTTCAATCCGGCTGTCTCCTGTTTCGCAGCCAGTCGTAATGCAGCTGTAGAGGTTTTAAGAGCTGTAGTCCACCAGGTTGCAGTGGACGATGTCATTCAGCCTTCTCTAATAATTAAACCTGCTGTGTACAATATAACCAATAACCATTCCTCGTTTCTTTAATCACCTTATGTAAGAATCTGACCCTTGTTCTTTGTCTAACATCACCGAATTAAAAAGAATGTGGCAGGATTTTTTTTTTATCTCTCTCTCCCCTCCACGCATTGCACACTCAGTCACTATTCTTTATTTGTACTTGAAATTGGATATAATTCCTATTAATTTACATGGCTGTATCCTCTCGGGCAATCTCTGCCTCAGTCTCGCCTGGAATCTTTCAAGAGTCTTTGGGTGGGTAACCCACCCCTTGTTGATATTGGAAAGTGTTTGGGCCCAACACAAGAACTTAAATCTCTCCTACTGTAGCCATGTATTTTAGAAATTCTTATAACAGCAATTTTTAGGTCATTTGTCGAGCAGGAATTCGAGAAGAAACAGATGGTTTCTAATTATGCTGTGATTTTTTTTTTCAATAAATGGGGACTCTAGTTGAGAAGGAAAAA
>NW_015390344.1:0-4139 GCF_001527695.2 Protobothrops mucrosquamatus | reverse complement strand
CCTCCCCTTCCTTCCTACCTCTCCCCCTCTCCCTCCCTCCCTCCCTCCCTCCCTTCCTTCCTTCCTTCTGAATTTGCTTTGATGTACTCTCTTTTCTTCCTCCATGTCTTGGCCTAGCACTTTCACAGGATCCTTTATAGCTGACCGTTCATTCTTGGAATCGAAGCCCACACATTTTAACATTGCCAGCGTTTATTCTCATTTTTCAAATGAAGAAAGAAAGACCTAGCGTGGCCGTGACGGTGAAAGGAGCTTCTGATGGAAAAGGGAGCTGAGCTCATCTCTAACCCTCCGAAGGCCCTGGATCACGTCGGCTGCCCATCAATCTCTCTACATGTTGGCAGGGGAAGAACTTCAGAAGTTTCTTACTGCTCTTTTCCACTGGGAGGCTAAGTTGCGGTTCTGTTCCTAACTTCTGGAAAGGAGCTCCACTGGATCTAGCTGGGATCCTACTACAAGACACACCCACTCTTCACCGCCTTTGTTTGGGTGTCTTAACCCGGACTAAGCTATTGCATGATGTTACTCTTGCTTTGACTAATATTGTACCGCCCTCTAGCGATCGTATTTCTCCTTTTATATTCTCTTGCAGTCCCGTAGACTTTGTCTCCCATAAACTTTCTGACAGGTGTTAAACTGGAAGACAAAGCAAAAGGATTTGACCTTACAAAAGAGGCATCCTTCAGGTTTTTGATTTTGTAGGCTTGGGTTTGAAAAAGAATGATTTAATTCCCGGGGCAGGTGTTTTATTATCGGGAGGAGCCTCTGCGTCAAAGGAGAGGGGTGATAGGGGGCAAATCTATTTTTCCAAGCTCGGGTGTCCGTTTCAGACCTTGCCATTTCAAACACAATTGTGTGTCCTCAGTTCATTCTGATGTTGCTTTTGTCTGGTGTTTCTCCAGTTTTACCTCTCCTCGGTTGTTTGAAGAGGCTCAGCATCTCTTCCTTGTCTTCACCACTTTGCTGTAATAGCGGATGGGGATCCCCGAGGATCCAACGAGATACACATCGAAAAGGTAGGCCGTTCCTGCTTCCAGGCCCCTGATGGTTTCGGTAGTCACAGCTCGCCGCAGATTGAGACCGTGGAAGAATTTGCAGAGCACTTTTTCGCTCTTCTGCCTCGACTCTGGCCCAGAGCACCGATCAACCTTCCGGGTGGCCACCCAGGTTTGGTCCTCCTCAATCTCCTTCTTGTAGATGCAATACTTGCTCAGTTCCTGAGTTCCAAGCCAGGCGATGGTGACAGAATGACAGCTTCTCAGTTTGTTCAAGGATCTGATTTTTAAACTCTCTGGCAGAGCTGGGAAGAAAGGCCTGTGGAAGAGAGAGGACACCTGAACCTTCACGGATGCAGCTGAAGTCTCAGTGGACCGGAGATGGACCAGGTAGGTATCTCCCAACCTTCCTTTCAGGGTGAAGTGCCTCAAGCCAGCAAATCTCTCTGACATCAGCACTTCCCCGCCCTTGGATATTTCCAAATAGAGTTGCCCACTGCAAGACTGGAAGGCAAATTGAACCCGCTTCTGCATTGCCTGGTACAGCAAATTGTAAAAGGGCCATTTCCTGCCATCCAGTCTCAGCTGAATCATCTTCCCGTCCTTCAGTTTGCTCACATTGGGCTCAGGATTTCCAAGAGTGCGGGCAAAGGTTCCGGTGTAAGCAGCACTGGTGTTGGTGAGGAAATTGACGGCAAAAACATCAAAGTAGTACTGAACGCCAGGAGTCAGGTGGGACACTGTGTAGGTGTTTGCGAGTCCCACACAGACTTGTTTCACTCGTGCGTCGCGACCTGTGTCACTTATGCTGAATTCGCTCTTGGACGGGGCCTGCAGTTCCTGAGATGTGAGGCTACCTGCGGAGGGAGAGACCACCAAAGTAGGAGACCGTTTCACCCCCGAAGGTTGCGTTGCCGTTTCTGCTGCACATAAAGACTTGAAATTGTAGTTTTCATTCGCCAGGAGACAATAATGAATGTTTCCTTGGGGTGGCAGGGCACTTGGACTCTGCTTCCAAGCCAGAGTTACTGCGGTGGGGCCAATCCCAACGACGTCAATGCGGGGATCCATTGGCAGTTCCGGATAAAAGTGATCAGATCTGGGGTCCGTGGTCAAATATGCTTTAATCTGGGTGTCTCTCTCAATGGAGAGGAATTCAAGCATGTAGACTGTGGAAAGGTGAGACGCCCCTGTGTAGGTTTCCACCGAGTTGCCTCGATAACTAAAGAGAGTCCACGCCATCTTGGGGTCCTTCTTGAATCGGAGGACTTCCTGAGCATTCGAATTATCTGTCGATGAAACAGAAGACGGGAAAGCTTTTAAAGTTGACAAGAGATGGGAAAGGCATACATTGACCGGTGAATACAATGTAAGATACCTTGAGGAAGTCTACACTTTTGTCTGTTTTGGTTCTGGGAATCTGAAAACAACCTTCAGGTCATGTTTAAGTTGAGCTTGAAGTCTATGGAATTTTCCAGAGAGTACAATGGAAGCGGTTTCTGTTGCTGCCTTCTGCAATTGTTTTTTTTTTTTTTTACTTTCTAGTCTAGGCTACCTCTTGGAGTCTCCCCTCCAAGTATTAACCAGGCCTGATCCTGCTTAGCTTCCAGTCCCAGCAGGGATTTTGCTGGTGCTGAGACTTTTAATATTAAAAGTTTTAATTATGGATAGAAATCTTGTTGGTTATTAGTTGTTACAAATCAGGTTCCAAATGAATCTTAAGACAATCTTCCTTTCATACACTATCTAGATCTTGTTAAGAGAAATGGAATGGAAGAAGGAAAAGCTGAGAGAGAGAGAGAGAGAGAGAGAGAGAGAGAGAGAGAGAGAGAGAGAGAGAGAGAGAGAGATATTTTCACCTTCCGTCTTGCTTACCAGAAATTGTTTTTCCAAAATAGTTTGCCGATGTCTTAGGGACCCATATACTCCACTCAATGGGGACATCACATGGAGTGATCCTCACCGTGAAGAATGCAGAGATCTTGCTTTCTTTTGGAACAAAATAGCACCTGGAAACGATTGGATGTTGTTTTTCATTTTACATCACAGAAGGCAGAAAAAACTCCCCCCAAATGACTTTAATGTAAATGATGCAGTCAGAATTTAATGGAGTTATTTAGCTAAAAGAATTCCTGTGAATATTTTATTTTGGAAACATAAGTTTGATCAATCTCAAGAGAATCAAAGCACCTTCCCATAAAGGTGGGAAGGGCAGAGCTCCATGGGAAGTTGGTTTTTGAAAACCTTCTCCGAGGTCCGTGGCAAAACAACACTTCATTGCTGAAGTTATTCCCTCTGAACGCAGTTTGGGAACCTGAGGGATGTCGTAAAACAAACCTTTGGACAGAAGACCTTAATCTCAAACCCATAACCAGAAATCGTTCTGTAGAAGAAAGTGACTGTGGAATCTACCCAAAATGGAAAGGAAAGAACGGGCGCCTCACCGTTGAGGTGTCCCTTTTGAGAGAAAGATTGTCGTTTCCTTGCCCTCTGCAAGCATGAACATCTGATAGAAGTGGAACATCTCATTCTTCAGGTTTTGCTGTAAACCAACAACCGTGATTAAAGGATGGCTGAAGCACATGACCAGAAGAAACCAGGAAGGCAGGCACATCTGTGGTCCAGACATCTTCTGTGCTGCAGACCTGGGAGATAATAAGACCCTGAGTGGGCTTTCTTAAACGTAATGGACTGTTAATCAGCAATTCAAGCACTACAGATGACAAAGAAGAAAGGACTCACTGGAGAAGAGCCTAATGCTGGGAAAGATGGAGGGCAATAGAAGAAGGGGATGACAGAGAATGAGGTGGCTGGATGGAGTCACTGAAGCAGTAGGCATGAACTTAAATGGATTCTAGAAGATGGTATAGGACAGGAAGGCCTGGAGGAACGTTGTCCATGGGGGTTGCAATGGGTTGGCCACGACTTCACAACTAATAACAATGACAAAAGACATTTTACTTGTGTTAGGTGACCATTTGGGTCCTGCCAAAATGTGATATAACTTGGAAAGCCATCTAGAATAGAGTTTGTCACTTTCCTTGATCACCAGGTGGGATGTCCAATGATTTCTAACTGCAAATGGTGGAAAGACTAAATAAGAGGTGGAGGAACAAAGTCTGTCAGAAATCAGATGGATATCAT
>NW_015390343.1:63052-66757 GCF_001527695.2 Protobothrops mucrosquamatus | reverse complement strand
CCAGTTGACACAGCAGGCAAGTTTTACAGTACAGGGTCATCTCCCCACAGGTACTGGGTGAACTTCCCATTTAGCCATTTGTCTCTATGGCTTCCCCTAGTTTTGTCCACCTTTCTTAAAGCTTTCGCTTTCCTTCATTTCTCCTATTAATTCAGGATGGCTAGGAAGAAATCCAGATTGCTTCCCTTCCTGTGTCTCCTCCATCCTCGTCTTTGCCTTAAATTGAGCCCATGTAGTTACACTATCTTAGCCTCTTTCTCGATTCCTTTTCTTCAAGTCTAACCTTCACTTAGTTTTCTGATCAGAGACACACGCAGGAGAGATGGTGTCAGTATAGTGTGTTTATTGCACAACTATACATTATGCTGGTAACATTCAGCCCCAATTTCCACAAGGAATTCCCACTATCTGTGAGAGCACAGTTCCAAGGACAAGGTCCAATATATATGAGATAAAGGTTTGCAATTCCAGAAGGCAAGACCAAAGTTCTAAGTCCACTTAGCAGGGTCCCAAATCCATCCGATGATAAGGTTTGAAAGCCTTGAAAGATAAGAACAAAGTCTGAAATCCACAGGGAAAGGTCAGAAATCCACAGGACAAAAACAAAGTCCAGAATCTACAAAACAAAATCCAAAGTTCATGAAGTTGAAGAGATGGCATTGCAGAAGCAAAAGGTCTCCGACAAATGCACCTTCCCCCATGCCTGGCTAAATCATCCCAAGCCCCGTATTTCTCGTTAGGGGCAAGACAGCTTCCTTGCAAGTAGCCTTGCTGACCTCATCTGTGCTTCCCTAGGGCTGTGCTCTTTCTATCCACAGATCGGGTGAGGGTGTCATCTATTCTTCATTGGAAACTGTTGCTGTTCATTGACAGTAACCATTAGCAGCCAATCCTCTCCTGCTTTGGCTAATGCAGGTTGACTGACCATCGGGTAGATCTCTGCCCCTGATACCAAATGGACCTAGGATTGCTTCTTCCTCAGCCCCTGAACTCTGGATGGTCCTGGGGATTCATGTCAGCCCACTCTAATTTTTCCAGCTCATCTTCCTCTGAACCAACTTCCCATGGGGCCATTGCAGTTAATGGAAAGTCTGTACCCATTGCTAGGTTACATGGCAAGTGAGAGATTACTCCTGCCACTATTATCTATTCCTTTCCCTTTGTGTGTGCTTTAAGCAGTGTGTCCGTCTCGGACTGCCCAAACACACTTATAAGAATTTCTTTCCCCATAGATAATGGTCCTTTTTATTAAATGTTTGTCTACTCCCAGTATCTACTAGACCTGACCCCACTAACTTTTGCTGGGACCATAATTTTTCTTCCAAGAGTTGCTTGCCCTACTACAGCCATTTTTTTCTTTCTCTGGCTTTTACAATCTTTGGACAAATGACCATTTTCCCCACAGGTATAAAAACTGCAGGTCTCTCTAAGCTCCCATTGTGTTCCTGTGGATTGGCTAGGAGCTAAAGGCTTCTTTACTTATTTTCCCTTTCCATCTTCCAGCTCCTTAAAGTTCTTACTTGCTGGAACAGGCTTTCTTAATTTCCTGCCTCCCTCTGCATTTTCTTTTCTATTCTTTTCTGGCTTCTGTGTTGCCATGTATCAATCATTTTTTATTATGGCCACAGACCAGCATTAGAAATAAAAGCATTAAAAATAATAAAAAATAATATAAAACAGACTAACACATTACGACTAGTGGTGGATTATTATCAGTGGGCAGTTAGACTCTGCCTCCTTTTGCATACAGTATAATAAACTTCTGTTACATTGAAAGAAACTAATTTATACTGTTATCTGACAACAACAGTTGTCAATGGAAGACATCAATATTTCATGGGATTTCATTAGATGAAATGTTATAAAGTGGGGCCGTCAATTCTTTTTTTTTTTTTAAAGATTTTTACTGATTTTTTCCATACATTCAATATAGTATTTATTCAACAAACGTGCTGTCTGAGTTTATATTCGCTAATACATATTTAGTTCCTAATCCTTTATTCTTTCCTCTAGCCATCGATAAAATAAGTACCAAGTTTGAAAATATTTTGTTTCTTCTTTTTCTTTCAGCCTCAGAGTCAGTCTATCCATCTCCGCGCATTCTAATATTTTTTTAATTGTTTTTTCATCTGGTGGTATTTCTTCATTTTTTCAATACTGCACAAATATAATTCTTGCTGCTGTTGTAACATGCAAAGTCAGATATATGCTTTGTTTATCAGTCTTTTCTGGCATTATACCAAATAAAAAAGTTCAAGTTTAAAATCTACGTATTCTCCCAACATCTTTTCTAGCCAAGCATGTATCTTTTTCCAATAATTCTTTGCTTTGGCACAAGTCCACCAAACATGGTAATTATGTTTGCATTTTCAACATCTATCTGACATGTTTTTAAATATTTTTGCTAGTCTTGCTGGTGGCAAGTACCATCTATAAAACATTTTATATAAATTTTCTTTATAAGAGGTTGACATTGTTTGAATTGTTGTAGCACCTCTGTCTTACCTCTAAGCAAGTAACAAAATCCATATCTGCTATAATCATCAACAATTACCAGTGCATATTTTGCTCCTCCCAAACTGGCTTGCATAGGTCCCACCAGATCTGCATGGACCAGCTCTAGAACTCTTTTTGTTTGTCTTGTGCTATATTTACTTACTGGGAATGCCTTTGACTTCGATGCTTTGCATACTGCACAGTCCAAATATGTTTTGCATCCCTTCAAATTTAGCCCTTCTGCGAACTCTTGCATTTGCTGCAAAACTTTAAAGCTTGCATGGCCAAGTCTCCTATGCAGAAGATGAATACATGAATCATGCTCTGCAACATTCTTAAATATATGGGAACATTGAACCTTTTGTCCCTGCAATACATATAGATTATCTTTCTTTATGCCTTCTGCACAAATATTCCCATTCCTTTTGATGAGACACTTCCCACTTACAAAAATAGTCTCAAAACCTTGTTTGTCTAAATTAGACACACTTAACAAATTATGTTCCATCTCAGGTACACAAAGCACATTGGTAAGCTTTGATTCCAAATATGGAATTTTTACATCGCCTCTTCCAATGACTTTTGCTTTCTGGCCATTTGCCAAAGCCACAGCTTCTTGTGCTACTGGAACCTGCAAAATAATTCAGAGTCATTAACAATTGTTTGACTTGCCCCACTATCTATTAGCCACTTGTCTCTGTTGTTGCTATAGCAAACTTTTGCAACACCAAAATGTTCCTTTTGCAAATTAGTCTTCTTTGCATGCACAAAGGTCCTGTTCTGCAAATTGTTTCTCTGCAAACAGTTCCTTTTCAGATGTGTGCTAGCTCCACAAATGTAGCAATTCTTTTCTTGCTGCTTGCAAAATCTCTCTTTTGTTGCAACTTGGTCCCATCTGCTGCTGGCTCCTGCTCCGGAGACTTGCAGTCTGGACCCCCTCCTCAGGAATTTCTCCTCCTCGTGGCTACTCCTGAAATTGTGCTTTTCTTCTTCATTAAGCAAACATGCCCTTAAAGCCTCAAAATTTAAGTCTTTCTCTTCTTTGCACTCAAATATAGCAGAAACTGTGTCCCAGGTTTTATCTAAACTGTTCAACACCAATAAAACCTTCTGGGATTCAGGGAATTTAATCCCACGTTGTTCTAAGTCCAAAAATAAACTTTGCATTTTATTTAAATGCTGTTCCACAGATTCACCTGGTTGCAAACA
>NW_015390343.1:60173-62569 GCF_001527695.2 Protobothrops mucrosquamatus | reverse complement strand
GCTTGATCATGGCTTTTCTGATCAGTAGCTGCAAACACTTGTGGGGGATTTTCTACAATATACCACAGCTCTTTTGCTTTCAGCAAACATTCCATTTTTGCTGCCCAGATAATGTAATTCTTTTGCCCTAAACGAGGCACAGAGCTTTCCTTAAATTCCATTGCAGCCATTCTGCTAATTCTGCCTTGTTCTTATACTTTCTAAACACAGGCAATTTCTTCCAGTTTTAAATTACAATGCGGTCCTTAGTAAGCTCTGGGCCCATAACCTGTTAGAGAATTTTAATTTCTCTATTGGTGAAAATAAATCAGAAGCTCTCACATGCAGTTGACTGCATTTAGCTGATTCAAATAAACTTCTTTATATTCATATAAAATTATTTACAATACCATACATTCTTCTTTACAGCAACATAGCATAAATGAAGACTTCTTACAGCAGAGACAGACCTGAAACTGAAACCCAGCTTCTAACTCAATAACCTTTTGCACAGACTCAGTAGCACTTTCTTCACATTGGCTGACTGAGTTACCACATGACTCTTCCTGCTCATGAATATTCCAACAGTACAATAATGGGGTAATCCCCCATAATAATCTCAAGCTTTAACAAACAAGTCCATTTCTTTTGTTGTTAATTGTAGGAATTCTTTTTCCTTCAATATAGATTTATTCAAAAACCATCTTAATCTTTTCCTAGCTCCTTTCCAAGTCATTTTAATTGAATTATGGTCTGCCCAAATATTTGGTTCTATTTCAACTTCTTGTATCATAGTCTTTAAATCATAAGAAGTCCATATCATATCGATTCTTGACCATGATTTATGTCTGTTGGAATAAAAAGTATATTGTGCTTTTTCTGGATTCATCTCTCTCCATATATCTTGTAGACAAAGTTCATCTTTCATTTTTAAGAAGGGTTTAGGTAAAGTATTACTTCCTTTTTTCCCTTGTTTATGACTTTTGTAGTCTCGTACTGCATCAGCAATTGCATTAAAGTCTCCAAGTATACAAAGATTATGATAATTTAAGTCCACAAGTTTATCATATAATTGCTAAAAAAATTGATCTTGTTTCTCATTAGGAGCATATATTGCAATCATCAATATTTGTTTTTGGTTCCAAGTAATTTCCACCATTAATATTCTTCCCTCTTCATCGACATAAATTTGTTTTGGGTTCATCTTTTCTTTTATGTATAAAGCTATCCCTCTTTTCTTTTGTAGTGCCAAAGAAAAATAAAGTTTACTTAATTTTGGTTGTTCCAAAGTTCTAGGGTGTTGTTTCTTAATATGTGTCTCTTGGAGACAGATTATTTTTTTAGCTTTTTTAACCTATTAAATGTTTTACTCCTTTTTGATGGGGAGTTAAGACCATTTATATTTATTGAAAGTATTGCAATTTCCTCCATAATTTCAATTATATCGGGACCTCAGTCTTCTGGGAGAACTTGTCTGGTCTTTGGGTCTAACATCTTCCTCTGATTGGGTCTTTATAGGTAGTTCCTCCTCCGTTTGCTTTGATGTTTCTGCGGCAGTCGCTCCCTCTGGTTTCTTAGGGTCCACCTCGCCTTTTTCCAAAAAAGCTCTATGGTTGAAAAATTCCTCTGCTTGACATGGAGTATCCAATCTATATCTTTTCGAGTCCCAAAAGATTAATAACCCTTCTGGGATCAGCCATCTAAAATTCACTCCTCTGTTAACCAGTTTCCTTGTTAAAAATTGATATTCTCTTCAGGCTTCTCTTATTCTTTTAGGAACCTGTTTAAGAACTACAAGTTCTTTGTCTTTATATTTCAGTGGTTGATCCCTTACTGCTCTCAGGATCTCATCTCATATAGCTCTTTTACGGAATTTAACATGGACCTCCATAGGCACTCTATTTCTTCTTGCATAGTTTGAGTTGACTCTAAAAACTTGATCCAATTCTCTTTTCATTTGGTCCATTTCCATTCCAAGTAGATCTGCCAATAATCTACTCATCAGTTCTAACAAATTCTCATCCTTCTCTTCTATGATATTTTGAAATCTTAGGAAATATGATGCCCTTTCCATGTCCATGACGGCCATATTTTCTTCCAGTTCTGCATTGGTTTGCGCCAGTCTCTGATTTTCGTCTTGCAAACCTTCTAATTTTTGATCCACCATTACTGATTTGTCTTCTATTTTTTGGATTCTTTGTTGGGTATCTGTCATCGCCTGTTGGAAGGCTTCCATTTTTTGGTCCATCTTGAGTAGATCATTTTTCAGATCTTCATAATTTTTCTCAATCTTTTTTCATTTCCATTTTAGAATATGCAACTGCCTGGAGAATAGTTTGCGTGTCCTTTTGTTGGGTTTCCTGCTGTAAGAATGTTGTAATAGATTTTTGAGGAGCCGGGCTCCCCGAGGTTGAGGC
>NW_015390343.1:55846-57802 GCF_001527695.2 Protobothrops mucrosquamatus | reverse complement strand
AGAGAGAGAGAGACAGAAGTGCAAGTGCCTCTCTCTCTCTCTCTCTCTCTCTCTCTCTCTCTCTCTCTCTCTCATGGGACTTGCCGGAGGGCCGTGGGAGGGCCGCATTTATATAGAGCAGGGAGGGCTGCTCGAGGGCCGGATTAAACCGGGCCGCGGGCCGCAAATGGCCCGCGGGCCGGACTTTGGACATGTCTGCAGTAGCCGAAGAGCCCTTCTTCACCCCTTTCACCAAGTTTGAAGCACTCATCTTCTAATTGTTGTATTTATTTATTTATAATCCAATAACAGGCCCGATGGCTAATTTATTTGTAATCCAATAAAAAAGGCCCGATGCCCAGTTGTAATCTACCCAATAGCTCAGGGAATGAGAAAAAAAATGAGTTATAATCCAGTGCCCTCCTATAATCAGGAGACAAGGGCGAACATGATTTAAAAGCAAAGAGGAACAGAAGAAAAGGAGTAAAAATACAAGTAAAAATATCCAATTGAGAGGTTATCAAAAAACCCAAGAGAAAAATGTAAAAAAGGCAAGATCTCTTAAAAAAAAGAAAATAAAGAAAATAAAATGAGGCAAAAGAAAAAGAGGTAAAAATATATTTATATGCAAGAGGCAAGGTAGGCGGGAAAAAAAAGAGGACAGTGTCCAAATTATAATCCAATTGCAGGCTTAGAAACTTACAAATCTTTTGTAATTTTCCTTGTAAAAAAATATGCAGCAAGTCAAAAAAAAAAAAAAAGGAGCCAGACACAGGAAAGGGAAAAAAACCCAAAAGTCTTTATTAGAGGCCTCTAAGAGAGATAAGAATGTCTGGGCACACAGCCAAGTGTCTGGGCATTGAGCCAAACTCTGCAGCTGAATACACAAGGTTAGCAAAACAAAAAGAAAAAAGTTAAAATGTAACCACTAGGGGACGCTGTCTCTTTCCCCCACTATTTGAATAGAGACAGGGAAAAAAAGTCAAAAAGTAAATACACAGAAGTAAAGTTCTAAAGTAAAACAATTAAGGTGGCTTTCCCAATTAAAATATTTAAAAAAATGTCTTGCTTTTCCTTCTATAGTGGAACAAAATAACTCAGTTTAACTTCAGTCAGACAGTTTCAAAAGTTTTAAAGTAACGCTTAAACCGCTGCTTTACGGGAGGGGGGGAGATGAAAATCCCTCGTCCTCCCTTCCTCAAACTTCCAGCTTCAGCTCAAAGGTAGGCAAATTATTTCAAGAGATGCCACTTTGCAGCAAGTGCCAACATTTTCTCACCCGGACTGGTTGCTTGTTTTCCCGATCAGCTGTCTTCTGTCTCCGATGATCTGCTGATGATGGCGGCAAACACGGAAGCTCTCCGCCTTTCTCTTACCGGTTCCAGGGGCTGTTTTGAGTTCGGAGAGCTGGCTACTGCTGGCTCCCGTTCCTCAAAAGTTCACCCCTCGTTGGCCAACCCTCCAGGGTGGCATTCAGCCTGAATGGGCCCGCCAGCAAAAGAAATTCGGACCCTGGGAACAGAGAGTCGTTCCCCAGGGTCTATTACTAGCTACGTCACCAGAAACTCGTCCGATTCTTGAATTAATTTTAATGTGGTTTGCATCTCAGTTTGAGCAGTGCTTATTTTCTCACACTGCAACATTGTTTCAATAGATCCCTGGCTTGTTGGGCTAGATCAGTGGTTCTCAACCTTTCTAATGTCGTGACCCCATAATACAGTTCCCCATGTTGTGGTGACCCCCAACCACTTATACATCGCCGGGTCCCGGGGGCGTGGCCAAGTGGGCGTGGCCACCATGTTGTGGTAACCCCCAACCATAAAATTATTTTCGTTTCTATTTCATAACTGTAATTTTGCTACTGTTATGAATCGCAATGTAAATATCTGATATGCAGGATGTATTTGCATTGAACATAATTAAAGCATAGTGATTAATCACAAAAACAATATGTAATTATATATTATTAAATATTTA
>NW_015390343.1:40065-51896 GCF_001527695.2 Protobothrops mucrosquamatus | reverse complement strand
CTCCTCGCTTGCTGCCGCCGGTCCTCCTCGCTTGCTGCCGCCGGTCCTCCTCACTTTCTGCCACCGGTCCTCTGTCTCGCTTTCTGCCGCCGGTCCTCCTCGCTTTCTGCCGCCGGTCCTCCTCGCTTTCTGCCGCCGGTCCTCCTCGCTTTCTGCCGCCGGTCCTCTGTCTCGCTTTCTGCCGCTGGTCCTCTGTCTCGCTTCTGCCACGTGGACTGAAACCGAAACTTCATTTTATATAGAAAAAAGCTGCGCATGCGCAAAGAGGAGGGAGGCAGGAACGGTTCTGCGTGCCACCTGTGGCACTTTCGAAAGCCAATAAGAGGGAAAGGAAAAGGGTAAAAAAAAATGGCGAAAAAAAAATGGCGGACTGCGTTGGCGACCCCCGTGAAATGGTCGTTCGACCCCAAATGGGGTCGCGACCCACAGGTTGAGAACCGCTGGGCTAGATGTTCCAACAGAAGGTGCAGAGGAAGTTTTTTTTATAAGTCTAGTGAGATTTGGTGTACTCATTTTTCGAGCCAACTATCTTAGGCTAAAATCCAAACCATGAAAAGAGCCAACTACTTTAGGTTAGATCCAAATTTTCAAGGAGAGAAAAAAAGGGGAAAAAGCCAACTGTCTTAGACTAAAATCCAACCATAAAATCGAGCCAACTACTTTAGGCTAAATCCAAATCCTCCAGTCAAATCACAAATGTAAAACGCCCGCTGTCTCCAAATAATTCCGGGTTTGGTTATATCCAGAGTCAACAGATATAATTGTAGAGAGTCTTTTCTCATGCAAAGTCATATAAAGGCACTTTGTTTACACCAGCTATTGTTTCAAGGTCAAACGCTTTTCAAGTTTTTATTACTTGGTATTACTGTGTATAGTGTTCCTAATTTCGGGAATTCCAAACATTTCCTATGTTGCTCTTTTATATGTACCTCTTGTAGGCACGCTATATCTATACCTTGTTTTACTAATTTTGTTAATATTTGTTTTCTTTTGGCAGGGGCATTTAATCCGTTAACATTGATCGATATTAACCTAATTTCTTCTTCCATTGTTCTACTTGTATATTCGTTGTGTTCTCAAACCCACTCCTTCTTCTCTCCTTTGTCCTTTTTCTTCCTTACTTTCTATCTCTCGTTCTATTTCTTTTGACTCCTGTTGTTGGTCTTCCTGACTTCTAGATTCTAATTCCTCTTTCCTACTACTCTCTTCTTCCACCCCTTCCAATTGATCATAGAGTTCTCGTGCCTTATCTAAATTATTTATCTTGATCTTCCTCTCCTGCCATGATGCCAACATCCCTTCTAAATAGTATATTTCTTTTAATTAGCTGTGCTGTGAGAAACCTATAATCTCTTCTCTGCTCTCTTTCTTCGGGACTTGTTTTAGTGTTTGTATTTCTTTATCTTTATAAATCATTGGGTCATCTCTCGTGATCTTATAAATTATATCTCTGACTTTCTTTCTCGCAAATCTTATATGGACTTCTCGTGGCAGTCTATTACGCCTAGCGTAGCTCATGTGAATTCGATACACCTCATCGATCTCCAGTAATATATCTTGCCTATTCCTTTGTAGGGCTCCCTCTATCAGCTCTGCCATAATAGTACCCAGATCTTCTTCCTTTTCTTCCATTACATTCTGGAATCTTAAATAAAACACAGCTCGGTCCATTTCCAAGTGAATAATTGATTCTTCCATTTTTTTGTTAATTACCATCAATTTTTTTGTCCACTATGTCCACTTTTTTCCATTTTTTTCCAACCTCACCTCCATTGTCTTTATTCATTCATTTTTCTCAATTGTTTGTTGTATCATCTCTATCCTATTGTCTAATTTATTCATATCCCCTTTCAGTTCTATATGGTTCTTAGACATTGTTTCCTGCATTTTCAACATCGTTTCCTGAACAGCCAATAATGTTGTCTGCATAGTTTGCGTGTTTGATATTACACTCTGTTTTTCCATCCCCAACATTCCTTCTATTGTTCTCTGGCCTGATGGGGATGAGGGTGTCAATGATGGACTTGATGTTGTTTTCTTTCCTGTTCTCAATGTTGTTATTGCTGTACTTTGCATATTCCTCAAATATACAATATTCTTAATATTCCCTTATTTAGCTAGCAGCCTATTAATTTCACACTTTTTCTCTGAACCTCTGTTTCTTCATTTTTCTTTCTCTTCTCTTCTACATCTGCATCCACTTCTTTTATTATTTGGTATTATTGTAGTATCTCCTTTCACCACTTGATGTCCTCATACACTGTATTGTCTATATCCAGCTTTAAAAAAAAATTACAAAGTTTTTTTTAAAGTTCTTTGTAAGTTATTTACCTTAGAAATTAAATCTAAATTTTTTTTTACATGTCCTGGAAGTTAAGCAGTCTTTAAGTCGACCTAAGTTCCATTTTTAGGTATTCTTTTATATTCCTTAAATTCCTTCCCCCTCTTGTAATTATTCGCTGCTTTTAACTCTCTTCTAACCTAGTCCTTCTGGGGTCTTTACTTTGTAGATTTTCCCAATCAGGATTAGTATTTCTGAGTCCATAAGGAAAAGGAATAAAAAACAGGCTCACCCAGTTTCAGCACTCTGTTGACAATCAGCTGTTTGGCGGAGCGCCGTGGCTCCTCGCTTTTTTCCCGACTGAGGATGACTTGGGCTGCCTGTGCTTGCCAGGCAACATTTCTTCCATCCTTTAGAAAGGTTTCTTCAGTCCATCTGGACCGACCGCTGTCTGGTCCAGACTCACGAAGCTTCCCTTCTTCGTTGCCCCTCCTGGGCAACTTTCTGATCCCTTGGGGTCACCGGACCAAATGAAATCAGGCTAAGAAGCTGGAGCCCCAGTTTCTTCCACCCATCTCATCATGGAATCAGACTGGAAATCAGGTTCGTCAATTCTTATAGAGGGTACAGTATAGGAGGACATATATTGTGTGCTGCCATGTAATCTTCAACTGTCCTTTGACTTGACTGGGTTGTATTTCTGCACCCAAACCCTCAATTTGGTGGGGAGTGTTTCATGTGGAGTCAGTACATACAATACAAGGGTTTATTGCAAAAGCTATCTTTCTTAGAGAGGGAATACAACTACAGGAACAGGAAATGCATCACAGGAACAATAGAGATGAATCATAGAGCTGCATGTAAGGTAAACATAACACCCATAACAGAGAGTACTTGTAGAAACTACTCTAAAATTACTTTCTCTACTGAATGGGCTGAAAAGACTCCAGAACCAATATTTACAATAGTGTCTGGCTTTATTTTAATGAGCGGGCAGGATCAATGAGCCAATTTTGATTTCAGGAGGAACTGTCATTGGGAGTCTTGTGGTAAAGAGCATCTCATGCTAGATCTCCACTTATGTTGGAAGGGGTTACATCTGCTTCAAAATGAGAAAAAGATACTTGATTTTCTTTGCTGGTGGTTGATTTTATTTAGCCTTATTTCTTTTTCTGTTACATCAGTTACAGTATGAAAATTTCATGCAGCAAAATGATTGTCTCAGTTTTTATTTTTGTATTGGTGTCTTTCAATGTTTTCAATGATCCTTTTGCATCTGCGCATTCTGAATACTTAATGTGTCTTTCACTGATGTAGACTTTTCCTTACATAACTGATTGTTGAAACAAAAAATCTTTCGGGTTCGTTTCTCCAGCTGGGGACGAGTCTTCAGCACACACAAAAATAGACACAAAACGAAGCAAACTGTCAGAAAGACAGAATAGTGACGCAGCAATGGATTCTGGGCTAGCTAGCAAATTTTCCAAGGCAAATGATCTCACTCTTATACCCCCCCCCTTCTATTGAAGTCTTGATGGGATTTGTAAAGGGCTATTTGTTTTTTTAATTTTCTTGCCAGGGCTTAGCTTGTTCCGGAAAAGGTTAATCCTATCAGCAGAGAAAGGAGATCATCAGCTGATGGGTTTCAGTGTGTGCTACTGTAATCCTGTCAGTTCTTTATTGTTTACACAAGGCAGCCACTTGGCGGTTTCTTTTTGTTACAATTGTTTTCTTTGGCAGTCTGCCCAGAGCTATTAACTCCACAGGGTGGGAGAAGGGGAAAGAGAGGAGAGGAGAGAAAAAAAAACTTTTCTCCTGTGCTTTTTATTTTCAGTTTGGCTTTTCTTAGGCAGGAAAATGGCTGTTTCTTTTTGAAGCAGTTTTCCTGAATGGCTGGTTGTTGGGGCCAGGCGTTCTGCCTCTTGAGATTTTCTATTCCTTTAGGGAAGATTTGCCTGTGTTAATATTTCCCAAAATGTTTCTTTCTTGGGGGTTGGTAGGTGCTGACTTCCAGCACATTCTTCATTGAATACGATTAATAATTAATTAATAATCCATCAGTGTCTTTCTCTGATGTAGACTTTTCCTTACATAACTGTTGGCTATCAAATAGTCCAAATACAGGATTTTTTTTTTCAGAAATTGAATCTTGTCTATCATGTTCCTCAGAAATGTTATACCTACTTTAGATTTACAAAGCTAATGTTGCCATGTTAGTGGTGATTATTGTTTTCTTGCTGTTTTTTCCTAGTACATTTTTAAATTTTATGGTGAGATATCTCTGCAACCGCTAAATATGGGAAGCATTGGGTGCGCTACAGAGCTTTAATGGGGCTGGAGAAGAAATCTTTTAAATTTATATTTGAATATGAATAAGTGCAAAAACTATAACCCAACTGTTGCAATATAGTTTGTCAAAAACTATTGGAAGGAAAACACCTCCATAAAAATGCATGCATGCATGTAAACGTAAAAGAAACACATTCTATTATGAAAACCAACTTCATGTTTAAAGAAATACACATCAAAGTATAAACAAACCTTCAAGCCAAATTTTAGCAATAGCCAGTTTGATGGCAACAACTTGACAGATTCATACAAATTATAAATTGATAGAAATTGAAGTTTGACATTTATCTACCTGTTGAGGGAATCTTAGCTGTTGACTAGAAGCAGGCATTTTTTCATTAGCACAATTTCGCAATTTTGCCAGTGAATGTAAACTGTTCTTTTATTTTGCACTTCCATTACTGTTTCTCCTCTTTTACATCTAGTCAGACAAGATTTCTCCTAGCTGCTTTTGAGAAGCAGCATTGCAGTTGAATCTCAGACAAAATAAGAATATGGTCAGTGTCAGAGGCATCCACATAGTGTGTGGATTATTTGAAGTAGCATCAAGAGGCAAGATTTGGCAGTTTGCCTGTTGGCCTCAGGACCTCAGGTGCCACCAGTCTTCCAAGTTGCAGTTTGTTCAAAACATTCAGCAAGTTCCTTCTTTCATTAAACAGTGGTTGCTCTTTGCAGTTGACAGTAGAAAATATTCACATTGTATGTGTGGGTAATTTTGCCACAGGCAATTCAGTGACACATTGGCACAGAAAAGCAAATGGGAATTGGCCAGTCATTCCAATCACCTGCTTGCTAAGAGTTAGCAAGAGACCCATTAAACTAGCACAAGAAATACAAGAAATAGAATGTTTAACACCAACTATTCACACATCTATGTAAAAAGATTTTGGACTTGTGATCCTAAGGTAGTCGGTCTTATTCCAACATTTCTAAATTGATGGCTGTGAAACTTGCAGTTCAGTTACAATTGCTAAAACATGGAACATTTCAGAGCTTCATAAAAAGTTGTTTGCTTTTGGAACAACAGAGCTTACACACACCTTTTTGTTCTTAGTTGCCCTCAAGTCATACCCAACCTATTGATAGTTGTCCCAAATTGTGTTTGGTCTGTAGCAAAGTGCAACACCATATTTGGCTTTCATGTCCAACATAGTATATCATGAGACCATCCGACTCAAAGTGCCTGATGCCAGTCTGTCTCAGTTCACTAACATCCATTGGATCAATTTGGGTGGGTTCCCATTGCATAAGACGGCCTTTCTCTATTTTGGTCTGACCTTTACTAAGATTTTTAAAAACCCATTTTCTGTGTATTCTCTCATTCATCCTGGAGGAACTATAACTACTGTAACATGACCAACTTTTTTGCTGCCAAGGTATGATAACTGACGCCCAGCCATTCAGGCTATTACTTTTTACCTTTTTTTAAACAGTGTACATTACTGGCCAACCAAGCAGAAAGAGTTCAGTTCTCAAGCTAAAGGTCTCTGGAGTAGCAGCTGTCAGATCAACCAAAAGATAACCATGGGGCTTGGTGGTGGCATCTTGGAATATTTTTAAAAAGTACTGGGTGTTGGGTAGATTTGCTGTTGCATCTGGTCGCAGGGTAATCAAAATAACACCCAATATTTTGCTTTCAGAGCTATTGTTCTCATTTTCTTACCTTGAAAAAAAAGGTTTTGAAGCATGAGAATAATACTGAGATTTCTGTGATGAACATACTGTGTAAAGTATTTGCTCACTGTCATTGGTTGAAGCCATGAGGTCTAAAATTGCTAAATTGATTTGATTCAGAGGAAACAAGTCAGTGTCTTCAAAAGAGTCTGGAAGGCTTTCCGTAAACTTAGTATTGGGAAATTTATTAAGCAATTATTTGTTCAGAGGTTGCCAACAGTTATAAAACCATACAATATTTGCATTATAAAATAAGGTTTTCCACAATTGGGCAGCTCGCTTATAATACAAGAGAAAGGATGTACAACCTGTGAACTGTTTTTCATCATACTTAATAACTGTGAGGTATAATCCTCAGTTTTGAACACCTTTTATTATAAACCACTTTTAGAGTTTTTCTGAGCACCCGTGTTTCCAGCACCCACTGTGTCTTAATCCTAACACTACCTGGTTATTCTAATTTGATGTCTTTTCCTTCTCCCCAGGTAGACAATAATCATCAACCAAGCTTCCAAAGTTAACCTTAACACAATTGGCACTTGTGGAAGGGATCTATAAATTTTTATAAATTGTAATGAGAAATGTATAAGAAATCACATATTCACTAACCTAAGCTTTAACAAAGTCACCAATCAGTGAGACAAAGTTGCTAATAGCTAACAAGAGCTCAAGAGAAGGGAGGGGGGGGGGGAAAGCCGACACGGGATAATAGAAAGGAAACCCTTTAAACTCATAAACAAACATGAGAATTAATTAAATAATTGTTTTAAATTATAAAAACAAATGAGCAAACACACAAAACTTAATTTTCACTATGTAAACT
Source organism: Protobothrops mucrosquamatus (assembly GCF_001527695.2). Lineage (NCBI taxonomy): Eukaryota > Metazoa > Chordata > Lepidosauria > Squamata > Viperidae > Protobothrops > Protobothrops mucrosquamatus. The sequence goes on along the minus strand of NW_015390343.1, from coordinate 44,769 downwards.
TAATTGTAACACTTATAGTTTAAAAGAAAAAAATCAGTCGTCGCTTGATTTAATCAGCTCTATTTCCAGGTTAATAAGAATGCCAAAAATAAACAAGGAAAACCAATTAAGAAACTGATTTAGATTGCTATAAATATTGTTGCTAGAATGTTTCATATTTTGTAGTCTACCTTCCGTGGGCTTTGATTCTTGGAAATAAAACTTCCTCCTCTTCAAGCAGCACCAGGGTTTTTCTTTCCTTTTGCTGCTGAAATCTGAACCAGATTCACTTTTAACCCTGCCGCCTCATTTGACAAAGGATACCTGTATGCTTTGGGACTTGCTGCCACAAACACGGTGATTGAGGTGTTTGGTGGAATTTCACTGTCAGCTACTCTAAATAATCACCTGAGGGCAGTGTCCACACCCCCTCTCTGCTAACAAAAATGACAATCCAGTGTCATGGTAGAGACATCTGTACCCCAACTGACCCAACAGCCTTCATAATTTTAACCGTGCATAAGTTGTTGTAAAACTGGCAAGGATTTTGATTTGATTTTGATTTTATTAAATTTATACCCCGCCCTTCTCCCGGAAAACTCAGGGCGGCTTACAGCCAGTTTAAAACAATGGTACAGTACAATACAAAATTTAAAAAAGATTAAAAATAACTATTCAAATTTGGCCGCTTCTACTAAAAATTTAATTTAAAACCCCTTTAAAATACCCCTAGGCCAGTCCTGCCTGCTGAAATAACCAGGTCTTAAGGGCGCGGCGGAAGGAGGGGAGATCCGGGANGGATCACCCGGATCTCTGGGGGCAGCTCGTTCCAGAGGGTGGGTGCTCCGACAGAGAAGGCTCTCCCCCTGGGGGTCGCCAGCCGACACTGTCTGGCTGACGGCACCCTGAGGAGGCCCTCTCTGTGGGAGCGTATCGGCCGGTGGGAGGCAATCTGTGGCAGAAGGCGGTCTCGGAGGTAACCAGGTCCAATGCCATGATGCGCTTTGAAGATGATGATCAACACCTTGAAGCGCACTCGGAAGGCCACAGGCAGCCAGTGCAGCTCGCGCAGCAGCGGCGTTACATGGGAGCGACGAGTCGCTCCCATCACCGCCCGCGCGGCCGCATTCTGGACCAACTGGAGCCTCCGAGTGCTCCTCAAGGGGAGCCCCATGTAGAGAGCATTACAGTAGTCCAGGCGGGACTACTGTACATGTTGATTTGTTAGGCTGATTTTTTTTGGCTGATTTCCATGTGGCAACAACTGCTTCATCCACAAATTCACAGGAGGATACTTCATAATAGGGCCCAAAAAGATATTTGAATAATTCCTCAGGTTCTGTCACCACAGACGTAGTCAGTTGATCGATGCACTGTCCAAATTTACCCCACAGTGAGTTTAAAAAGAGCTTAGCAATCTGCCTTTTTTCAGGGGTAGACTTTAACATGGTCACAGCGTAAGTGTACCCTTTTCATAGTCACAAACGTACCACTCTTTATCTTCTGTTTTGTACTAGTCTAACCACTGGCCTCCTGCTTTTGCCTGAGATGCATGTTAATAAAACCAGAAAACAATGCAAGACTGCATAGATTTCTGCAATTCTGTAGCCTTTCTCTACAGCGACTGTCAGCTCTAGAGTGCAACATGTTCCAGTTTAGGGCTCTTTCTTCAACACTCTGGTTAAACACACACTGACTTGCTTTTCAGTGCAGGTTACACATAGACTAAACATTAATTCCCCCCGATTTATGTGGCAGGACTGGAAAGTAGAGGCTCCTCGGTGGGTACACTTTATCTTCGGCAAGGCCCAAATACTGCTTTATTTCACCAAAGTTTTGATAGATGATTTCTGGATGGCTAATTGTGCACACCTTGTTCTTGTTCACAAAAGAGTATAAACCTGGTGAACCACATGGAGTCAAGACTCATACTTTCCTGAGAGGGACAGTTGGGGCAAGACTTTACACCATCATAGCTCTTGGTATTGTGAATGATAAATGTACATCCTTTTTTTGTGTGAGTCTGACACCCCATGCCAATAAATATAAAGCACAAGTTATAAATACTCATAAATCTACAACATACAATATCTTTTTAAAAAAACATAAAACCATACCATTCCCATTTCCTAACATCTCCATCCTCCAGCGTGTCCATGGCATAGACATAATTCAGTATATGCACTCCTGTTTCTTGATATCATTCAAAATCATACACAATGCATCTTTTTCCTGATTTGGGGTTAAAAATCCCTTTCAGAAAACACAAATGTCTATTCAGGCTATCTACTTTCTCATCACAGTTTCAACTTCTTACATTCTATGTGTGGTTCCTCCATAATACCTCCACATTGCTTTATAACAAACATCCTACATGGCTAAGAAACTGATCAGCATTTAAGTCATGCATATATCCTAACACTAAAGAGAGGCCTGCTTAATTCTTCTGCATCCATCCAAAGTTGCACAAAATCATTGGGTCTTATCTCCCTAGAAATACGATTCAAATGATTCTGCATCTCATTATGAATAAAATTTATAGCCCATGTGAATGATCAGATATGCTCAATATTTACAAATTTGTAACGTTCATAGTATTCTATAGCATTGTAATGTTGAAGTTCCTTCTGCCATGTTTGAATACTCTCCAGGTGCACATCAATTGGTTCTGGCATTAAGTCTGAATTCTCTTGAGTGTTCAAATACCTCTGCTGATTGGGTTTCTGACATATCCTACTCTTCACTGGTAATGTTTATCTTGGGTATCTATAGGAAGTCGTTCTTCATCACCCTTTTTATTTTTTACAGGGAGGCTCTAGATAAACAAAAATGACATACTAAGATCTGCCATGGATTTTATGAATACCTACATTTATATTTGGTAATCATTGTGTATTATAATTCACCTTGTATGTCTCGTAAAGTGGACGTTGTGGCTCTATTTCTTGATCCTGCTTCTCAGGTGCATCATGTGAAGTGGATGGTTGTGGCTCCATCCTTTGTTGAGATCATTGTGAAAGTAGGCATTGGAAATTCTGCAAACAACTGATCACACTCCTGTTCTGAAGGAACACAAACAAATAGTTGTTAGGAGTCTTGCTTGTAATTTCATGTCTTGTGTTCCATATGATATGGATGGCTGTTGCTCCATTTCCTGCTCCTTCTCCTCACATGTGCCATATGAAATGGATGGTTGTGGTTCCCCACCCCATTGAGCTCCTTGTGAAAGATTGTGTCTTGGGAATTTAGCATGCAGCTGGTCATTTCACCATTCTGAAAATAAAGAACAGTGAGACATGTCTCCTCCCATTTGTTACAGTAAATAGAGCTTGTTGACTATAACCTGAAGTAGGAGATCTTCCTTACACTTTGGTGGCTGGCTCTCATTACAAACTCTTAACACTCTTTTTCTACAACAGGTGTGCCTGTGAATCAAATAGTATGCCTTCTAATTCATTCTCCTGTGTCCCTATTAATGGGGAAGCCCTGTATTCTGTAATATTTCTGTACCATTGTGAATCTGTTGGCATTGTAAAATTGGCATACAATTCATCTTTCATACATTCTGAAAGAAACACTGAAAACAGTCAGGCATCACTATTGATACAGAAATGGTGAAACCCCTCATATTTTTATGGCAAAAGGAAAAAAAAATACCTTCATAGACTTTCACACATTGTGAGTCTGATACCCCATCCCAATAAGCACAAGTTATAAATACTCATAAATCTACAACATACAATATCTTTAAAAGTAGCCATAAATGTACTTATATTAGTATCCTCTACCCTGAAGAAGTCTTCTTTACTGGGCAAGGTGGAGGATGGGCAAGGTGGCAGCTAAGAGATCCTCAGCATTCTTTTCACTTTCAGCCAGATACATTTGTACCCCCTCTGTTCTCGTCACATTTATTGCACCAAACCTATTGGATGTGTTAACTCTTAACACATACTTTTGGTTTTGGTTTTGGTTTTTTTGCAAAATCATCCAGGCCACCCTCCCCACCCATTGAGTAGTAAATGGGCATTACTTCCCCAAAAGAACAACAGTTTTGAAGAGCTTTAATGCACTTATTTGAATTCATTGGCTTCACATTAACATTTTCTTGTAAAATTTCTGATACATTCTGACATATCATACTTTTCAGAGACGTAGGAATCTCATTACGAATCTTTGTCATTAATGACAGTGGAGAATACCCTTCTCAATACACGGTATACAGACCTTGACTTCATCCAGTATGTCTTATGTGAAATATAATTTCATTTTGTCTGAAATATTAATGATTATCCATACAATTTGAGGTATAGAAATTTGAAGGCACAGTCTTAATAAGATCTGTTTCATCGGTTTCATCCATTTGGTCTTCCATTTTGTGGACAACCCATTAAGCAATGATGCAGTATTTTTATGATATAGCCCTTGACAATATGCAGAATACCTATGTGTTGATGAATATCCAGTACTGAAAGAAGAAATGTTACAGTTTATATTAACAAATTCAACTAATGAAAATGCTAATTTTTGTTTTGCAAATTTTTATTAATTTTCAAATAAACATATAAACAAATACAAATGTGGTGCATTTCATTAAAAAACAAAAAGAAAACCTAGTCAATATATTTTCAGAAATGATCGGCGGTCCCCCCCCTGCATCCCCCCTCACTCCTTCAACCTTCCTACCTTCCCTCTTCCTTCCTCCCCTCCTACCCACACCTCTCTCCT